>NW_024583130.1:45202-68391 GCF_018398535.1 Haplochromis burtoni | reverse complement strand
AATGTTCCTAGGGTCATTCCTTCTACAATTTATCTGAACATTCAACGGCCAAATAGCTGTCACCACCAGTTACGGGATCAGAAACATGTCATTTTACCAATATTTTGATAATAGGCTCATCTACCAGTTATTTCTTGTGTCAAATGCTGTGAAATGGATAAATAACACTTATGGTCTATTTCTCTGTTTCCAGTATTTGTTCTATTTTTAATTTAAATATTATTTTTTTTATTTACCATGGGGGTAAACTTCTGCATGACGTCTGCAAATGAGGTTTGTGGCTCAAGAAGCAAGGGACGATCGTGGCTCAGGAGTTGGTAGTTCTTCTTGTAACCGGGAGGTTGCCGGTTCTCGGCCGTTGTGTCTTTGGGCAAGACACTTCACCCGTTGCCTACTGGTGGTGGTCAGAGGGCCCGTGGCGCCAGTGTCCGGCAGCCTCGCCTCTGTCAGTGCCCCCCAGGGTGGCTGTGGCTACAATGTAGCTTGCCATCACCTGTGTGTGGATGACTGAATGTGTAAAGTGCTTTGGGGTCCTTGGGAACTAGTAAAGCGCTATACAAATACAGGCCATTTACCATTTAAATCCAAAAGTGTCACTGTGTTTAGGCGACAGCACTATTTGCATAGTTTACATATGCCACTCTAAAATAAAATCTTACAATCGTTGTTTGTTTGTGTGTATAGTTCAGGATGGTCTGGTTTACAGATTCTGCAGTGAAGATGGCAAATGGGCACAGAAGAATACCAGTGAATGTGAGGACGACCCTGGTGAGGTGTGTGTACACAGTGCTGTACTTTGTTTTTGTGTGTGGCTTTCTTGTTAATTAGTGGCCATTTTTGAAGCTGCCTGCAGTGGCAGATTGTTACACGGTACTGCAACTTAAAACATTAACTCATTATGATCTGAACTTACTGCCGCATGTGAAAATCCTCCATCTGTTCAGTAAATTATTAGGATCTTTTTGTATTGTTTAAATAAAGCTGAATATAAATTGTGTGTTTGTATCTATGTTTGAATGTAGTCCATGTATGTAAATGGCTTTATCTCTTTCAGCAGCAGTATGGCCGCATCCTCACTCAGTTGCGGATCATGTACACAGTGGGTTACTCTCTCTCACTGGGGGCTTTGCTGCTGGCACTGGGAATTCTCATCTTCTTCAGGTGCATCATGTAAAGAGGACGTGTTAAGGGGGTTAAGGAGCAGACCTGGTTTGAATTACGGGATCTTGTTTACATCTTCTACCTTCTTACTCTCACTTCTTACCTCTTAGGAAGCTCCACTGTATGAGAAACAACATCCACATGAACCTGTTTGCCTCATTCATCCTGAGAGCTGTGTCCATTCTGGTTAAAGATGCTTTACTAACCCTCACACTGGATCCCAGAAGCAACAGTGACTCACAGGCACGAAGCTGGGTCAACATACCGGTCAGCGAACAAACACACATCCAGCTCACCTGCAGTTGTAAAACCTTAGCCATAGCCACCATATTACAGTAGATATAGAGTGTAGAGGCTGTTAAATAATAATATTAAGGTGATTAGTGATTGGAGGAGACAAACATATAGATAACTTACTTTTAATCCCTCACTTTAAACATCAGTGTTCGTCGATCGCAAATGTAATGTAGTGCAGTATGTGCCACAAACACATACAGAGAATATTCTACCACGATATAATTTTTATATTCAACAGTGTGACTTGCACAGCTCGTCCTGAATATAAATTCCATGTAGGTTTTAACAACCACCACACATATATTTCAATAAGCTGCTGACTAAATATTGATTGGGTATGTCTAGACCAACAAATCTGTGATAAGAAAGATATATTCTACAAAACATTATTGATGTTGTTGGATTTGTTTTTCATGTCATTTCCTGTAAATAAAGCTTCAGTAAACAAATATACCCCATGTTGACAAAAGTAATGGGTCACACCTCTTAATATTCAAAATGAGGTGTTTTCAGTCTCATTGCAAAAGGTGCATAAAATCAAACACCTGACCATGCGACCTGTTCTTCTAAAGAGCACACCAGCCCTAACATGGCACTTTATAGGATGTATAGATTATAGACTTTCTTCCAACAACCTTTATAAGTAGTGTTACTGCAAAAGAAGGAAAAAGAAACTACAGCATGTCAGCCACAAAGTGACACACCACGTAAAGTTGAAAAGCGGGGTCGCCAAGTGCTGAGGCGTATAGTGTGTAAAAGTCGCCAACGCAGTGCTGACTCAGTAACTGCAGAGTTCCAAACATCCTCTGGCATTAACATCATGTGTTTCCATAGCCGAGCAGTTCCAGTAGGTGTAATGTGTGGGTGGCCCAGTACTTTTGTCCATATAGTATATAGTTTATATATGTTTGAAATTCACATGCTATTCTAACCTGTCATGAGTTCATAAAGGTCCATAAGAATTTAATTTAAAGTTCTGAAATGCGGTTGCAAGAGAATATCAAGAAACATAAAGGACTGATCACTATCTAGGATTTATTACACAGAAGATGAGCGAGGGCAGACACCTGTTGATATCTGATACCACTCAAATGTATACTGCTATTGCCCATCTAATTATCTCTGTTGCTAAAACACACAGCAGAATACTTGCACCATATTAGAGGCTATGGGCACATCAACATTGCTTGTATTTCTGGATAAATACTTTACATTTCATTTGATACATCTCTCTACAACATAGATGTAAATTATATGTAACACGAATTAACTTGAACCACTGTTTGGATGTTCTGTAGCCACTCTCAATGGGTAATAGAAATAACATTAACTTTACAGTTGAAGAGCAAAGTAGCATATACCTTTTACACACTACAGTGTGGGATGATTTTCTACTACGTTATAAGTGGAATAAAAACTACAGTTAAGAAATTTAACATTAGTACAAAAAGATAGTGAGTCAATGTATAGAGAGTGGATATATTCAAGTTCCCCTTGCTTCTTTTTACATGAAACACTCCACATTTGTCGAGGAAGATGTCAGATAATCCACATTTAGCTCAATCATTAAGAAGTAAAAATCACTTAAAAATATTATATGTTTTTTTTGCTTTCATTTTTGTGGTGTCTAGCAAAGGGGGAACTACCCGTGTATTCCACAATAAAACACCCACTGTGCTGTACTGTAGCTGTTGTCCCTGAACTGGAACAATGTTAAACTAATTCATCTGAACTGAAATATTTGTCAGCTTTTACCCTGTGAAGCTTTGTTTAAAAGCTGCATTTGCTACATTTGTGCAAGCACGGACAACTTGGCTTATTGTTTGTGTTCCCATGGTATCTGTCTCGTGTCAGGCTGTGATGTGGTGTCGTGGTGCCATGGTGATGATGCAGTACAGTGTAATGGCCAACAACTATTGGCTTCTGGTGGAAGGCATCTATCTTCATAGCCTCTTAGTCATCACTGTATTCAGCGAGAGGAAGTACTTCTACATTTACCTGGCCATTGGTTGGGGTAAGAGCATAATCTGCTAAACAGCAGCTGAACACTTGGCTTTGTGCTTATCAACGTAATGCAAAAGGTCCAACAGTGAACAGCGCTCTGACTTTCAGCCAGTCTTTTGATGGGTGATTTAGTCAGACGACAGACATTAGCAACAACAAGTCAGCCAACAGTTATGTTAATAGCTCTGAGAGCAAGGAGGATGTACAAGAAAATCTGCGGTCTCTAGCTAATGTATCCCATAAACACTCGAGACTACTAAAAACACTACACCTTACCTTCTTTTCATGTTTGAAGTGGGAATGTATCCTTAGTGGTTTTCTCTTGCTACCAATATGTTTTGTCTGTCTGTCTCCCAGCTGCTAGGTGTAACAACGTTCTTGTATATATAAATATTGTGTAGCACACAGCAGAGCTAACTTATCAGAAGGGTGTATTTTACCCCAGACCGTAACTGTTAAAGGCTGATGGGGAGTTCACGTCGCCCCACCAAGCGGGCGGATAAGTTTGAATCTCAGTGACCTTAACCTAAAGGTCAAAGGTCAGAAGCCAGATATTCTGAAAATCCTGTGAATGCAATAACCTGAGAACAAGGCACTATAGAGTTTTCAAATTGATACAATAGGTGCGCCTTCGAAGAGTCTTAGGCGGCTTTGAATCTCAGTGACCTCGACTTCAAAGTGTTTTCTAAAAATCTTGTGAATGCAATAACTTGAAAACAAGGTGACATAGGATTTTCAAATTGACACCTCAGGTGTTTCTGCTAGGAGGCTGAGAGATACCACTGACGGTTACAAATGTTTTTTAGACCTTAGAACTAAGCTGTGTCTGAAAATAGAAGGTTTTCAAAAAAGCCCTGAATTCAAACTTCTCTGACTAACCAAATAATGTATTCTTCATTCTTTTTTAAAACCTAAAGCCTGCATTAGTGTGTCTCTCTCTGGAGACAAAGAAAGATTTATACAGGTTTTGTTTTTACATTTCCTTAGACAGTAGCACTCTGCAAGACCTGCAAATTGACTTTGATGTATAACACCCAGTAGTCTTTAAGACTGTGAGATATCTAATTCATACCCACGAGACACTGAAAGAAAATATGTTTTGTTTTTGTTTTTTCATATCACTGTAAACACCTAACGGTGTGGAAGTCTGTCAAGTATTGTTTTGAAACACACAAAAATGTAATGAGTCCAGCTCCTACTACTACTTAACAAGTCCTCAGATTCCATAACAACAAGCATTCAAGAGCAGATGTGCTTCTCCAGTTCAGACTTCCCAGATTCCACCATTTTTACATTTTCAAATGAATATTGAATGTATGATTTTCAGCCTCCTGTTCTGTAATAAGAACTTAATTATACAGCTGTCCATAGTTAAGTTCTTGTATAGCTTTTAAAAATACTCACTGAAGAAAACTACTCATCCATGTCTAAAATAACAACTGTCCAGCTCACCTTGATGTGTTATAGCCTGACAGGCCTGATACAATTCTGAGACCACATTCATAAACACATAGGGATTGAGCTCATTGAAGCTTAGATAAAGGCAGACATGACAGAGATGATTTTAATATTTAGAGACCTTTAAAGTCTGCTTAGGATAAGACGAGAGCAGAAATATTTGAAATGGTAATGAGATATTAAATTCACAAGGACAGAAAAAAATATAAAAAATGTTGTATCATGGGCAGTGATATAATAATATAACTTGATACTGATTACTGGACTAAAGTATAAATATTAGCTAGGACTACTGCGTGTGCTTTGGAGGAAATGATTTGGGATCCTTATTCTTTGCTTTCTGTCATTCTCAGGTGCTCCGCTCATATTTGTGTTGCCATGGATCACAGTGAAATACCTGTATGAGAATGAAGAGTAAGTTTAATCAATTCATGAAATTCTCACATCAAATGGAAGACAGTTTAATTATTGCCGCTTTTATCCGTGACCCCTGAGGAGACAGATGAGTGCGGGTCTTTTTTCTCCTGGTTTCCTTTAAAGAATTTATATTGCAGAGGAAATGTTGATAAAATGTGTTATGCCCATAAGTTTGTATGTTTGTTTCTGTATCTAGGTGCTGGGAGAGGAATATTAACATGGGATATTGGTGGATTATCCGATCTCCTATACTTTTTGCTTATCTGGTAAGACTCTCTGTATCTCTTTTTCTCTCTCTCACCTTTGTGTTTAACTTTGTCCGTTTACATTTGGATAATGTTTTAAAGACAATTCAAAACAATCTATGTCTTGGCAGATGCTTAGGAGTGCTCATAAAGATACCAAATGCTTTTGTCTGCCTGCTTGTATTTGAATGTGTGTAGATGAGGCAGCTGTTGAAAATAGGACTGCAGGAAAAATGTAAGTCGTGTAAAAATAGTGACTTTTATTTTCTGCAGTTGATATTTTATCAGTTCCTACATTCAGTGCTGTGCTGTTTCACTTTGCTCAGTCTGATGACAAAATATAACTTTATACAACCACATGTGCAATATTCACAAAATATCAGTATTTAAAATTTCATATAGGACAACATCATTGTGTTTACACTCCCTCTTAACAACATCATATACCAAAACCAGCTGACGCTTTCCTTTTGTGTGTTTCCTGATTCTTGTTCCCAAATAGCATTATGGATGGACACACTTATGACCAGTGCACTTAAACATGCGCAGTGCTGCACTGTGTGGGAGCATTACTTTTTAATGCAGTTGCTGAAATAGTTGGTAAAGATGTAAAGTTGTTGTAAAGTCTTTCATCATTGTGCAACAACCCCAGAGCTGTTCTGCAGTTCTACTATTGTGCAAACAACCGGATTCACACCTAAATAAACTGCGTTTGTGTACACTCCACTATACATATTTACACAAATACTTGTGTTGAGACAGCACACGCACTTTACCAAACTTGGAGCGCCAAAATCTTGAGTGCTGTGATAATAAATGACCTGCCATCAGTAAGTGTCCTGCACTAGATCACAGTGTGTGCGCACGTGCACATGCTTGTTCTGTGCGCAAGCACTTGAATTGCTCGTGTTGTGGGGACGTTAATCCGTCTGCCCAGTCCCACTGTGAGGACTTCGTTTAAAGTCCGACTTTGTGTTAACTACTAACGCGTTCCAAAGCGGCAGTAATCTTCTCTCTAGCACCATATGCTAACATATTGCATTGTGTTCGCTTCAAAGTGACTTTCTTTATCCTCTTTCTTTCAGATTAACTTCTTCATATTTATCCGTATTATTAAAATCTTAATGTCTAAACTTAGAGCTCACCAGATGAGATACACTGACTACAAGTTCAGGTGAGAAATGTGTTCCTTTATTTCTTTTCTTTTTTGTTTTTTTAAAGAAAATGCAGACAGGAAGCATTTACTTAGTCTTAGTAGCTTTTTCGCTTGGGAATTAACTTTTTTGGTATTATAGCCATTTTTATATATAGTCCCCTGTTTTCAGAGTTTTCTTGTAATCTCTAATACCATTTGCTTCCCCTTTCTCCTTTCTTCCAGACTGGCAAAATCTACCCTGACTCTCATTCCCTTGCTTGGGATTCATGCCATCCTCTTCACCTTTGTCATTGATGAATCTGTTCCTAAAGGCTCTGTTCTGCGCCTCGTTCGCCTCTTCTGTGATCTCCTGTTCAACTCCTTCCAGGTATAAGTTCAACTTTCACTTGTTCCACATGTGCCCATAAATATAACAGAGGGACCTCAGAGGATTAATACCCAGGAAGACATAAGCTGCACGCTAAAGTAATAAAATTATCTGTATAACTCAAAGATGTCACAGAGAACAAAGAAACTGGCACTTTTATATGTTGTACATTTGCATATAAAGGCAAACATAGGTGAAGAGCTTGGGTTCGACATTTCTTTTGCCCAGCAAACTCCTTCTTAATCCTCAAATTTTATTTTTTTAGACTATTTCTTACTCAGGCAGCACACAAATCCTACCCTTCTGTCAGATACTGCTGGTGTTGCAGGAAATGTGAACAAGCTGTCCTGGCACCGTGACTTGATGAACCAGATGTGGCAGCATTCATGGCTGAGAGATAAAATTCTTTTTTTGGAAAGACTAGGAAGTGCATTTATTACGGTGGAGATGAAAGGTGGAGTAAGTCACAAGAAGGCACATTAATTTTGAACGCTCTTGTGCTGTTGCTTGTAATTTAGGTCTTTGCACCATAAACTTACCTGATTAGTTTTAGTGAAAAATTACTTTGTGGTACAATGCGCCCCCTCATAACAATAACTCTACACATTAAAAAATGGCGGTGCATTTAAATGTGGCTTCACGTGCTTGTTTGCAAGCATCCATATGTGACAAGCTGGGAGTGAGAGAGCGTCTCTCTATTTCTATAAGACAGGTTTCGGTGCACCTGTGAGATCCCAGCGGCTCTGACAAAATAGTAATAGAGATTTTGACACCCTAGGAATGAGATTGGGCTGCATTAATTATATTCTCCATCATTCATACTATGCCTCTGCCTTTGGCAGTTCAGTGATCAAGTGTTTTAGTTGTCCAGTGCAATAAAATGACTTTTTTTTTTCCCCTCTTGTTGAAAAAAACTGTTTTTACTCTTTTATTGTGGGGACTAGATGAGAGTAATGAGGCAAAAATAGTGATTTTCTGGGTATTTGTTTCTAATAATGAAAAAATGTATTTTAAGTACAATAAGCATATTAAATGTTCTTCCATTTCAGGGCCTGCTGGTTGCCATCCTGTACTGCTTTGTCAATAAAGAGGTGAGACAGATTCATTTGTCAAAAGCCACTTTAATTTTAAATGTATCTTCTTTGTGAGGATACATTTTTTATTGTCTCTGTCTCTTCCTTTATTTGTTCTTTTGTATCTCTAAAAACATCTTCAAGTTCCACTTTTTTTTCTTTTGTCTGCAAGGACCAGCAGACACGACAGGATCCATCTGCTAATATGCAGTCTTTTAAATGCAGTTTTTGGCAAAGAACATCCATCTATTGATGTCCTCTGTGTCTTGTTCAATCTTCATCACCACTATCTCTCCTGTCTCTCCCATCATTTCCTCTCTCAGGTGCAGTCGGAGATGCTGAAAAAGTGGAAGAGGTGGAAACTGGGTAAGGACATTGATGAGGAGTACCGCCACACACACAGCCAAACGCCACACGTTAAAAGCGGCAGTATCGCCACTGGCAATGTGCCCAACACCGGTGACCCAAATGTTGACTGGCCTCGCTTCAACAAAGCCAACAGCGGCCCGGTTTGCTCCGCTGCAGCTGAGGAGAACCGCAAACTCGTTGTCTCCTTTAGCAACGGGACAGGGAAATGCAGACCTGCCAAAAGCAGGCACACCCTGCACTTCTCTTTGCAATCGCACAGAGGCGCCACCAGCAGCACTGCCACAGAGGATGTGTGTCTGGAAGAGCGCGTGAAGTACCGCTCATATACTCTGGAAGGAGAGGAAACTAATGTCTGACTTCCCTGGGACCTCATCGCAAAAACTCTCACTGATTGCGCTTCTTGTTTCGGATCCGTGCTTATCATGTGGCAGTTGTATAGCTTGAGCAGGAAGAGGATGAGGAAGTAACAAACAGGGATCATGATGTTCACCGATTCAGAACATTGCAGGAAATGCCACTGAGTCCTGCCCAGATGCATATGAGTATTTATTGCTTCTGGGAGATGGAGGAAAAAACACTTATTGACTTCAGACATTAGGAATGATCAAATAAATCAAAACTTCACTGGCGTTCAGTGTGCGTACGTGTGTCTGCCTGTGCACATATGGAGGACAGCTATTTCAACCCTTCTCACATCTTATCCGGTGTAACCATTGTGGGACATGCTTGTGTCGTGTCTGTTTGCAGCAGTGTGCACTAATCTGTGGTACAGAAGAACCTCTTGGTGTCAAAGTATGATTTTATTTAAACTTTTGGTTCGATGGAAATGAATGTGAATTGCACCATGAGAGACTCTTGATGTCTGAGTGGTCAGGAGTTGCAATTTACTGGAGACCTCTCTATCTTATCATGCTGTGATAGGAGTCAGTGTTTGCTATGCTGAGGCAGGCACACAGAATATGGACTCTTTCACCTTTAGAAGGAACATGATACAAAGTTTAACTTATTCTGGTTTTAACAAGCCAAAGCCAAACAAGAAAACAATAATATATCACAGGTTTGTTATTGACTGCATAAAGCACGAAATCCATATTTTTATTCATCTACTCCACTTTTAAACAAATTTTGATTGAATGTATATGGACAGAGGAGTAATTTGGTTGAACTGAATTTTAATTGAATATATTTAACTGTATATATATAATTAGATGTACACGCTCTATCCAGAGCCTCTTGGATTTGTCTGACACCTAACTCAAATTCCTCATTTGCCTTCATTGCCTCATTGTAAGATTCATGCTTACACGGTTACAGTCACCGTCAGCTGCACAATTTTTCAGGCGTACTTTAATTTTTAGAAATATAATTTTTGCACAAAATCTACAGCTTGTACAGATGTCCAAAGATTGTTTTATATTCCAGGACGGTTTTTAAAGAAAAAGGTTTTGCATTTAAAAACACAATGTATGACTAAGATTTTTTGTTAATGCACCACATTGACAATGAAAGTTAGATTGTTTTTATGCTTGCTATGACAAACTTTGTAACGCAGAACAAAAATTGTGCCCCACCCACCATATTTATTTGTTGTTGGGTTTTTTTTTGATACCGGAAATAAATGAAGCCAGCAATGAAACACTGCTTAAAAAAATTAAGAGAAGATACAATCTTCACAGTATAATACAAAACCAGTGAAACTTGTGCAATATCAATTTGTCTAGTTGGGAAGCATACATTTTATAGGGCTGTAGCAATGATGGTCATCCTAATTTATCCAAAATTATTAAATAAAAACAATATTAAACTCCTCTAAAATGTGTGTTCACTAAGTGTGAACTATTGCTAACAGGCATGATGCACACATGAATTTGAAATATATCAGTCCCTCTATTGTAGCAAAGGTATTTCCAAAATGAATTCTTGTTTCATTGTAGTTCGTGCAAAGAAAGCAGAACCTGACACTGTGTTTTTTTAGAATAAATGTGGACATTTATTACAGATATTTTTATTAATACGTTTATATATTATATGTAGATATATAGGAAACCATATAAACAAGAAATAGCACCTTGAAGTGACTGTTTTGGTGTAAATAAAATTGACTTGAATTGAAGAAATCATTGTGAATCATTTTCAGCTGATTTCTCTCCAGTGCATCAGTGCTAACACTTGCACTGGAGTGGTAACACCAAGACACCTCTCAAAAAGAAGTAGTAATAGCTGATGTCTGTGGACCATTGGCATTAGATGGTAACTGCAGCCCATTCTGGTTGAAAAAGCAGCTTCTCTAGGGTGTTACATCCATATCCTGTCACAAAAGAGTGAAGGACATACCAGGAGGCAGGATGCTACATAAGGAGAACTGGAGAGGGCTATATAGGAGCAACAACCCAGCAGCAAAACCAGTATGTTTTCTATTACGCAAAGAGCTATAGGAGCCCTACAAAATTACCTCCAGCAGGCTACTCATGTACATGTCTCTGACTAAAATGTTAGAACAAGACTGAGGAAGGCGTGAAGTCAGTCTTTAGCAGGACCTGTGCTTACAGCCCAGCATTGTGCAGCTGTGTAGGAATTCACCTGAGAACACCAGCGATGGCAGGTCAAACAATGGATCCCCAATTTCTTGATCTATCTGTGACAGGCGTGAAAGCTTCTGGATACCCTGGCATCTCCAGATGTTTTGTCACTCTCATTTGCACCAGAGCAGGTGAAATGCGATCATAGCGGTTTATGTGTGTCAGCTGGTCAAATTGCCAGTTTACCTGATTATGTGTTATACTGTGATGAAGGTTCCTTTGTTTTATTGAGCAGCATATACACCTAAATGACCTTTTTTTTTTCTTTAAATTCAGAACAGAAAATAGACACTCTTTAAAGAGTTAACTATACATATCAATAAAGCTAAATAGACAAAAGCAGGTGGGTGATTGGGTGTATTGTTATGCTAATGGTTACAGTGCAGGTGACTCAAAAATGAAAGCAGTAAGAATTATTATGAGAAAAGACTTTTCTTTCACAAAGCATGTTTGTAACTATCAGATTGTGTCTCTTTGCTTAAAGTATTGTAGTTGTCAAAACAGCCCTAAAGCAAACCTTGTCATTAAGAAAAGGAAGAGGTTTTGTATAAAAGCCACATCATTGTGTTTCATATGCCTCTGTGGATCCAATTAAATTTGATTCTGTCAGCAAAAAGAGTCTCAGTGTATGTTGTGTCAAACAGAGTCATTGATGCAACTCTGACTGAAAGGTAAGTAATACACCTGTCTCAGTTTTGTGACATTTAAAAAGAAATACTTGGATTTAGCTGATATTTTGCAGTGACTTTCTGTAGAACTGCTCCTGTTCAATAGCCAAGTTCCAACCTTAGTTTAAAAAAGCACACAATAAGCTAATGAAATGGTCTATGTGCACACATGCAGGAATAACACTCTCAATTATTGCTAATTACATGTGACATAGCCGATTAGCAGCCTTATTATTAACCATGTTTCCAATGGAGATTACTGCAATGTGAAATGGTTACTCATATATCTGTGTATTGTTGTGCAGAAGGTAATGAGTTGATGAATTATGTATTAGTTAGTCATACATGTCTGGGAATGTGTGCTCATGTGTGTAATTGATCTCGAAGTCTCTCTGAAAATTTTGCCGTGCCTGTGTGTGCATTTACATATAAGAGAGAACATAAACCACCAAAGGCAGAACGCTGCATTCCAGCATCGAATATTGTAAGTGCAATTCTGATTATAGAAAAAAGGGATACAGGGGAAATTACAGGGTTGGACAGGCTCACAACAACCTAACATTTCATTTCCAGGAAAAAAATCTGGATTTTGTCCCACTTGGATTATCAGCTTCAGGAAGTGAGTGTGTGACTGAAGGTTTGTCCACAACTCTGGAGCAGAGTTTACCATGAATTATTTAATTGTGTACTGTTGGCAAGCAAACTGTACTACATAAAGTATAATAGGAAAATTTACCCTTTGGTTCATGTGCAAGCCATCTGACATTGGCTACTGACTTTCTTACCTCACTTAGTAGGAAAGGTATAATTACTGATTACAACATGTCCAATAAAAAAACACAGTTTTTTCTTTTTGTTTACAGCAGAAAATCTGGTGTGACGTCAACACCGTGAGAGACACAAGGATGCACTGAGACCCTGCCATTAGAGCTAGCTTACAAATCCAATTTCAATCCGTCTATTTAATTTAATTGTTTTTCTTGTGCAGTTTTACTTGAAAACTGAATGTCAGAATTTGTCCCAAGCCAGCTCATAGCCACTGAGAAAGAGGGGAGACAAGACAGACTGCGATGTCAAAATAATAAACATGAGGTATGAAGAATCAGTCATGGTATGCATGAATGGACAACTGACATATTAGTGCAGTGTGTCGGCAAAACAAGAAAAAAATCTAAAACCCAGTGGTTTCATTCCTTGGCATTTGCCCAGTGGGCCAAAACACTTGTGGGCTGATGGTCAATATGATTTTTTTTTCTTTGTCAATATAATTATACAGGCTACTGGGTGGCTTGAATGGCAGTTGCACACCAGCCCTACAAGCATTTCCAGCCCTTTTTCATAGCTGACACTGGATTGCCCAATCAACAGGTTAGTGTGGAAAAAGTGATCTATAAAGATGGACAAACAAGTGAAAAGTTGGAGCTGAAAAGCTAAAAGAGGAAAAGAAACTAGAAATAAGTGTAGAAAATGACCAACATATCAGCTGTCAGGGCTGCTGCTGCTGCTGCATTCTCAACAGTAGCACCAGCAGCAACTAGTAAAAAGCCGTCACAGCTACTACCAGCCTTAGAACCTGATCAAACAAAATCTATAAGCAAAACACAGTTTTACTGTTATTTATGTGTTTGTTGGGGAATAACACAGTTATTTCCCTTTTTTTGCACATACTACTAGGCTGTACCTGTTGTGAGCCTTACACAGGTAAACCCCAGTCAGTTTAACCATCTTCTCCAACATACGACCTCAGAAAGAGAAAACCCTGCAAAGTATAAAGGAAGTGGAGGGAGCATAACACACTCAAATGAAGAGCTACTTAGAGCAGGGGTGTTCAAATCCAGGCCTCAAGGGCCGGTGTCCTGCAGGTTTTAGATATCACCCTGGGTCAACACACCTGAATCAAATGATTAGTTCATTACCAGGCCTCTGGAGACCTTCGAGACATGTTGAGGAGGTAATTTAGCCATTTAAATCAACTGTGCTTGATAAACAACACATCTGCAACCCGCAGGACACTGGCACTTGAGGCCTGGATTTGGCAAACAGTTTGTAGAATAGAATAGAATTAGTTTTATCTAAGCAGCACCGATTCACAACCCTCATCATCAGGGAGCTTTATAATCCAAGGTGAAGAATGTAGAGAATGTTCCCCAATGATCAGACAATTCCCTGAGAGCATGCACCTGGCAAAGGAAGGACAAAATCCCTTTTAACAGGAAGCAACACTCTGCAGAAGCAGGCTCAGAGAGAGGCACCCATCTGTCATGACTGGGTGGAGGTGAAGGGAAAAGATAAGAAAAACAGAGGAAATAGGGGCAAACAGGGACTGATCACAAAATTGATTTCGTTAATTGGATTTTGAAGCCCAAAATTTGCTTTCAAATTCTGATAAAGAAGCTTTTGTCTCTAATTGGTGTTTAAATTGCAACCATAATCTCGTTAATTGATGCAAAAATAAAGCGAGACCAAATGTATTACAAAAACAGAACAAATACTCACGCTTGCTCGGATCGGCCCACAGTTCTTAAAATGTCTGTTTTAAGAACTCCTATAATATTTTAACTAGTGGGACCCAATAATATCCCAGATGGGCATTTGTGATGTTGCGAGTCTACAGGGAGGATGTCTGAAAAGACATTATATCTTTGGGGTCACTGAAAACATATTACTGTGGTCAAACTTCTTCCATACATCCTCCCCAAAGTGTCCCCACAGGATGCTGAAACCATCTGTGTGTAATTTCAGCTGACTGTGAAAAAATCTTACAGCAATAATCTGAATTTCACTCCCAAACCACAAACCCATGATAGCAAATGGATTGTAGATGGTACAAAACAATTTCTGGAACTAATAAAATTGCTGCAACTCAAAAAGGATATAATTCAAATAAGCGCAGTAACTGTTATCTACCTTTTTTTTTTACTACAGTTAGTCTGCGTTCTAGTTCAGTATCATTTATAACCCTCAAAATAAAAATCTTATGAAAATCCTTAAAGCAGAAAGAATCTCAGACAAGGCTGCAGTAATTATTTAATAAAATAGGAAATAAAGTTATATCTAATAGTGAAGGAATAAATATCCAAAGGCTAAAATCAGTTTTCCTCTGGGTTCACTGACCTTTTGTGGTTGGTATTAGATTTGAAATCACAGTCTTCGTTATATCTGTGCTGTGTGTCTGCGTTGTGTGTGTGGGGGGGGTGTTAGAATCTGCGAAACTGGTTTTTATAATCTAATTTTTATCTGTTTTTTGTGCTGTTGAAGTCTCCGAGTTTGCACTGGACAAGAAGTAGTGTACATGCAGTACACAAAGTTATGCGACGTTATTTTGAGATCATGACAAACAGCTTGAGGAGCTACGTGGCGCGGGAATCAATCAGCAGTGACAGATCTATTGTGAAAAGTACTTGAGTCCAAAAACAGGCACAGGCTGGGTTACAGTCCCACAAAAGTGCAGTAAGAGGAAAAAACACTGCTCACATGTGTACAGAATAAAAGACCATATGTTTGTGTGTACTATAATGGGAGGGGTGTAGATATTGCAGAAAAATAATTATCTGCCTCTTGAGCACAAAGCATTTAGGTCTCATGTGGATCAAACTGTTTTCCCACTGTAATTACTCTCATCATTCTTCTTGTGTTTAATAGCTACGCAGCCAGATTTGGTCTTTCTGAGAGCTATCCTTGTTTTTAAAGGAAACATCATACTGTAGCTGTAATCAGTTACAGTATGATAGCAAAATGAAACCACTGCCATAGAGTTATCCTTGTTCATGCTATTGTACAAAAGATCTGATATTTTTACAGTTAACCTGTGACTCAACAGATGTTGAACAAAGCTAAAGCCTTTCAGAGATAAAGAGAGATTAATGTGTTTTTGTAATTGTTGTGTGCTGCATAAAGCAGTTTTAAACTGTGGGCTCAAAATTGTGTTTTAATGGCTTTATTTATATCGTTTGTACGGAGGTTTGGCTGGTGTAGGTGAACTTTATTTACTTTATCCACCATTTTTTCTGTTCTCCTGAGTACTGAGATCCTGAAATGTCATTGCATAAAGTGGTTTGACAATGTTGGTACTGCAGGCTTACTCACCAGTACAATTCAATTCAGGTTCAATTCAGGTTTATTTCTATAGTGTCAAATTACAACAGTCAACTCAGGGCACTCATTTACTGTAAGCACTATACAGAATTTTGAAGAAAGCTCCAGCAGAGCCAGGATGAGGGAGGGGGAGCCATCTGCTGAGAATGGACGTGGGTGAGAGGAAAAAGAAAAGATGACACAAAAAAAGAAAAAAGAGCCTGGGGAGACAAGGTGAAACAGAGAATAAGGGAGCGAGGGAAAAATATTTAATCACACGCTGCATGTGAGGAGTGAAAAGAGGTGAAAGACAAAGAAGTGCTAAGTGGATCACAGTGAAGTCCTGCAGCAGTCTGAGCCTATAGCAGCAAGGTAGCTAAGGGATGGTTCATTGTCCAACCAAAACTATAAGCTTTACCAAAAAGGCAAGCTTGAAGCCTAATCAAGGTATGGAGGGTGTCTATGGGTCAAATTCAAACTGGGAGTTGGTTCCACAGGCGAGGGACCTTACAGCTGAAGACCCTGCCAACTCTATTTTTAGACACTCTTGGAACCGCACATAAACCTGTAGTCTAGCATGGTGCTCTATTACAACAATAGGATAATGGCAGTGTTAATGTTTTATCATGTATTTTATTAGCTTGGTTTTGTAGTTGCATGTTTTTAGAAGTTTGCATGCTTTTACTTTGAAATGTTCTTACTTCCTACCCATGTTTTTCTAATCCAAGAAATTATGAACACCTGCTCACTACACAAAAGGATTTTGGGGGGGGGGGGGCAGAGAGCAGGTAACAGCAGAGCAACAACATGGGCAGTACAGGTTGATGCCAAAGAGACCTGAGATTGGAATTGTTGGTAGACAATTGGATGTGTAGGACTTGGACCCAGTAAAAGACTTTTACCAGTGAGAGACAACCAATAAAAAGACTGATTGCTGTACTGGCTGCTTGTGTAGTGTTTGCCTTAATAATGCAGTTGGACTGCTAGTTTTTGTTATTTTTTGAGGCTCTGGGCTTGTTGTTATTGTAAATGTGTTCTTAACTACTACAGAGTTGTAGTATTCCTTGGCATCCCTTTCTGTTTTTTTATCCTGCTCTCAATTGGACTTCACTCTTCCTTTTCTCACTTTTTACAGTAATACAGAAAACAGATATATAGTATGTAGGTGTAATTAAAGAAGACATTTTAGTTTTATAGGAAACAAATGATCTGATCGTTTTCTCTTTTTGTCAAGGACCCAAACAGCTTTAGCTTACAAATAGTTTTCAAAAACAGATGCCACGCATAGATGTGTGAGGATGTAAAGAAGTGTGTAATGTGCAATAAAACATTTTATCAAATGTATTATTTTATTATTAATCTTACTGCTGCTTTTATCTTCTTAGTAGATGTTTTGTATTCATGACCTGACCTTCCTTCTGTATTGAGGTTTGATACCTGTTTTATTCAACTCTTCTGGTCTATTAGTGCCTCCATTCTGTCTGTGCTAGTGCTGATCTGTACCCTGTTATTGACTTATGTTGTTTCTCCGTATTACTGTGAAGCACTTTGGTGTGCCTCTGGATTTTTAAATATGCTATATAAATAAAACTGTATTGTATTATATTGTATGTGGGTGTATCTAATACAGAAAACCTGTGATCTCTTCTAAATTAATGTTGTGCTGTTTTCTTTTTGAATACGTCCAACTCATAGAACATTTCTTAAGTTTGATAGGTTTCAACTGAGTCATGCAGTAAAGGTTTAAGAAATGTGACAGTCCAACCATGAACACCAAATAAATGTGTTTCTTTTGCAGAAAAATAGTTTTATCTCATAGAGGTTTTACCCTCTCAACACTTTTTCCTGAAAATATATCCAGCTTTATCATTTCAGAGAGTATTTTGCAGCTTGAATTTTGAAATGGAGAGTTTTCTATGTGGTTATTACCCCTCTTCCAGGGCCCTTAAATAACAAGTAGGACTGACCTTGAATAAACTGCTCTGTCGATGCCTCACAGCTCTTAATATATATAATAGCAAATGGAGAAGACAAGGGTAGATGCTGATTCGTTCCACTCTTGGCTCAGACTTTGATAACCACTCATAACTTGTCGGCTTATCTGCCAAAAAAGAGCCATTGCTTCACTTTCCACCAGTAAAATGAATTTTCCTCATCCTGATGCTGTACTCTTCTGTCAAACTAACTCTTGTTTTCATGTGTTACACTGTCTGAGTAAAAGAGCTGAACATCTTCCTGTTAACTGTGTACTTGAATAGACTCTGAATTTAAGTATCTAAGTAGATACCCACGACTGTGTTGCCTCCAGTAGGGATAACACCATACTAAAGTTCGCGGACGACACTGCAGTGATTGGTAGCATCACTGGAGGGGATGAAGTGGCTTACAGCAGAGGTGGCTGGTCTGGTGTCATGGTGGGAGGACAACAACCTCACCCTCAACACTGATAAGACAAAAGAGATGATGGACACAAGGAAGAAGAGGAAGCCTCACCAGCCGCTGTTTATCCGGGGCTTGAAGTGGAAAGGGTGAGCAGCTTTGGACACCTGGGCGTCTACATCACTGAGGACCTCATCTGGACACTGAACACCACACAGCTGGTCAAGAAGGCTCAGCAGCGGCTGTATTTCCTGAGGAGGCTGAGGAAATTCGGTATGTCGGCCAAGATCCTCAGCAAGTTCTACAGCTGCATTGTGGAGAGCACACTGACCAGCTGCATCACTGCATGGTACAGCAGCACTAATGCTATGGACCAAACACCTGCAGAGAGTGATAACACCTGTGGAGAAGATCATCAGGACCCCGCTGCCCTCTCTGCAGAGCATCTACCATTGCAGAGTCCATCCCCAAAGACCCCACACACCCCCCAACACGGACTGTTCACACTTCTGCCCTCGGGACAAATTTGCTTAATTCTAAGATTTAACAAAATGCTGGAAACATTCCTCAGAGAATTTTGTTCATATTTATATGATAGCATTACAAAAAATATGTGCATTAAGTTTGCACATCAGTGATGTGACTCTCCTATTCCACCACATTCCAAAGACACTTTATTGGATTCATATCTGTCAATTATGAGGAGTACAGTGAACTCAATGTCATGTTCAAGAAACCTTGCGTCACATGATCTGGGCTTCGTGACATGATGCTCAAATCATGCTGTGAGCAACCATCAGAAGCAGCTTGAAGGTTTGACGTGTTGTGCATTCAGAGATGCTCTTTTGCGTGTTTCTGTCGTCTTCCTATCCGCTCAAAGCAGTCAAACCATTGTCCTCGAGCTTCTGGTTTCAACAATTCATTTTCATCCAGAGAACATTTTGATTTTGGTTTTGTAACTCGATGCATCATTTAGTTAGTTTTAATCTAGTTTTTGTTTATTTTAATAACCATGGTGCACCTGTTTTGATGATGAGTTATAAATTAAACTACAGTAGATCTCGGATGGGGCTAGGACCCATGCAGGCCTCTGCTGTGTTAAATCACTGTGCTTATCTCCTCTCTCATGCTGTGGTCTGTATAAACAGTGGCACATTTTAGGAACAATCTGTCCACAGAGACTGTGCAGTGTTTGTTCAATGTCTTATTAATGACAAGCAGTTTAGCCCTATTATCAATTACCCCATTAGTCTGTTTATGTGTGCATCTGTGCATGTCAAGGGTCAGGGTTAAGCTAAGACATGATGTAGTTAAAGTTCAATTTGGGGGCTTATTGTAAACAGTGGAAACTCCCAACAAGTCTAGTAAACTTTATATGTTTGTTCAGAATTTTTGCTTCCTGTTTCATGGTTTATCATCGCAGCATATTTTGTGGATTGAGCAAATTCTATAATTTGTGATGCAAAGTCAAATTCTGCACAATTATGATTTGAATTTTGAAGAGTAACAGCAAGAAACAGAATCACAGACCATGAACAGAACTGAGTTTGAAGAAATATCTGGATTCTGCTGGATCAAATGAATATAAAAATCTAATAATTATTTCAACAATATGCAGAACAACATGCAAAATGCTGTACTCAGAAATTACTATACTTGGCTTAGTATGATGTTTAAAATATGGAAAAAGAGCTAGCTTGGTTCTGCCTTGAGGGTACAAAATTAGCTTTAGAAGTAGCACAAATCCCTGTGCTACTTCTAAGATAAGTTATCAACATATTTGATAAGTGTGTGTGTGTGTGTGTGTGTGTGTGTGTGTGTGTGTGTGTGTGTGTGTGTGTGTGTGTGTGTGTGTTATTTATATCCTATATTTTCTTCTAACATTAACTGCTTTTGTGCTGTCCCTTGACTTTGTGCCTCCAGCTGAGACGTATTGAATGTTTGCATTCGGACTACAAAGACTCCAACAGCAATATCTCTGCTGGAGTGAAACCTGCATGAACAGGTCTATCATATAAACAGACGGTGACACCGTTTTCAGAAAACAAATCTATATATGTTTCAAGTTCATGTTGTCGTTTCTGTCATCTTCCCCTGTACTCGGTCTCCCTGGTTCGTGCACCTACCCGTTATGTGTCATGTCTGTGTGGCTCTTGTTGTCTAGTTCGTTTCATGTCTATGTCTCTGTGTTTCCTGTTTTATTTTGAAAGAGTCTGTTCTTTGTTCACTGCATTTAGTTTACTCTTTCCTGTGCATCATTATGTATATCCAAATCAGCCGTTTCCTCATGTGTCTCCACTTCCCCTGATCGCCTCATGTGTGTATTTAAGTCCTCAGTTTTCTGAATGTCATTGTCAGGTCGTCTGTTATCCCCACCATTGTCTTAGTCATTGTTATAGTCACAGTCATAGAGCTTCATAGCGTTTGTTTAGTGTTTTTTAGTTTGCTTAGGGTTACATGTTTAACTCCTGCCATCATCCAAATAAAGGATCGCTTTTGTTTTTAACCTGCAACTCTTCGTCCACAACTGCTTTTGGGTCCTGTTTCAAAAAACACACTGGTGCAACCCGTCGTGACACAGGCCTATACAAACAAAAAATTTTCTCCTGCTCAAACATTAGATTGCAACCAGACTTTTATTTAAACACACACTGTTATTGGAAGATATGCATAATGTGTTAATTAGTGCAGTTAATATTTGGTGATACATAAACTTACTAAACTGAGAAAGTGGTTTGTTGCATGCCTTTGATATTGGCCCGCCACCTTCCTTTCTTCTTCTATCAGCGTTCTCTCCCTAAATCTGTGAGTCTGTGGAAAGGTTTCCATGCTCTTGTGACCCCTTCCAGAGGTGCAGGCACTGGGTCTTTGACTAGCACGCTTATTGTTCAACACTTGCCTTGTGCTTGCATACTCCCTTGCTTGCAACCTGCAACATTTGCTCTATGCCTGACATCTCTGTGTACTGCTTATTGGAAGTAAAACATAAAAATGTTGAGAGGGTAAGATGAAGCCAAGGATGTAAGCACAAGTTGCATTTTAGGACTTTTTATCCATCCAATATTGAAATCTAAAATAGACCGTGAGCCAACAGTAAATCTATGCCGAAATGTTTGCTAGGATATCACTCCCCTTATTATTAAACTACTTAGTGACCCCTTGTTCCCTATGGATGAGGGCAATACATTTTGTATTGATCTGCAGCAATGTAAACCAGGGTATCTAACTATCCAGAGCCAGTGGAACCTCTCAGTGCATTCAGACCTGTACTCTTCTTCTAGTGTACACTAGAAATGCACTTGGCCAGTTGCCAAAAGTAGGAGATGACTCATTTGACCATATCTCTTTATTTCTCTTTAGACTAGTTTCTATGGTTTCACACCAGTAAGCTCTCAAATGTGCATTTATCTTTGTAGTGGGGAGTGAATGCACTGCAGGTCTACACTAATATTGGTTTTTATAACTGTTAATGGATTGTTCTTGCTGACTCCAAAAAGCTCAATTTAAGAGAGGAAGAGTTACTCTTTCTGTTTGAGTCATATATTGAATTGCTATTCATGTGATATACATTCTTTGACTGTATTTGTTGATGCATTTTTCATAATTCTAAATGGAATTTTAACTTTAGTCACTGTTCCTAGTATAACATGAGCCAGAGCATGACACATAACACAAGTTAATCTCAATACTGACACAACAATGAATGCTTGGAATCCATCTATTCAGATTTTCCTTGATTTTCTATATACCTTGGACAACTGAAATATGAGTATTCCTGTGTTCGGCATCGAAATAAAAAGAATTTTTCCAAAACGTTTTGCTGTTCATTCAAGTGAGATCCATAGTGTGTTTGTGTGCTTTGGTCTTTGCCTGTGGATGGCATGCATTTGAACACCTGCACAAAATGCTAATGTTAATGCAGTTTCCATTGGAATCTCAGGTATATGAGAAAGCATGAATAATTAATATATACCCATCCACCCGAGTATAACACCTGCGCCTGAAACGGCAAAGATTTAAAGTTCATTACTGTAACTATGCAATAAGAAGGACTTAGTGTTGTTAATCACAGTAGTGTAGGAGTGGGAGCTTCTCACCATGTGTATGTGCAGAGAAAAATGAGGGTCCTCATCATGTGTAAACACTAATTAAACAGTGTTACTGCAGTAAACAATCTTTTAGCATGATCTGAGTCTTCAGTGTCCACAGGACTCTTCAGCACTTTCATACAGTGAGACTGACTGGACTTTAATTATTAGTATTTTCTTTTAGCTTTATTTGTATGCCACTTTTTAAAACACACAGTTACAAAGCGCTTCATAGCTGAATAAAACCAAACCAAAAATCAGTGGTTTATTATCATTTATTCTGATTATTTGTTGTACATGCTTTGTCTGTGTTGTGTAGCCCTTTAGAAAGATGTAAGTGTGAAAATTAAGATTTCTGTAAGTGTACAGCTCCAAGGTTAGCAGCGACTAATAAAGAGAACAAAAATCTGTAGAGAAATAAAAAACACCAATGAGCCAAACCAACATGAATTAATTAAGAGATAAACAGAGCGTGCAGGCGAGTTTTATTACCCAAAGCTCCTGTGGGATAGAAGCCATCCCTCTTCCTCCTCTTCATTCCATCATCCCCTCTCTGTTTCACTTGATTACTTCTGCTACTCTCTCCCTTAATGTCTATTTTTTCTCGCCTCGGTTTCTCAGTACCCAGTGTCCAGAGGGAACTGAGTGCACTGAGGAGAAAAGAGGAAGCCTACAGCTCTTTCTGTTTGCACCCCCTCATCGAGAGGCAGATGAAAAGTTCAGCTGGACTATGTGTTCACACCTGTATCCTCCTCTTCATCATCTCTATTGTGCCTCTCGTTCCTTCACTGTGCTAGCCAACCTCACTTGAATGTTTTAGTTCTACTTTATCTATAGATTAGTGATCATATATT
>NW_024583130.1:43862-45182 GCF_018398535.1 Haplochromis burtoni | reverse complement strand
TCATCTCTATTGTGCCTCTCGTTCCTTCACTGTGCTAGCCAACCTCACTTGAATGTTTTAGTTCTACTTTATCTATAGATTAGTGATCATATATTCTAACCTATTCTTTTTCTTTCCTCTGATCTCACTCCACCTCCTCTCTGCGTGAAAGGTGAAATCATGCTCATTACAAACAGAAAGCAGGGTTTTGATTAAAGGGCAGCTTTAATTTTAGATCTTGTGTAATTAGGACCTCTGCATTGGTATGCTCTTGTGTGCAATATTGCGTGTTTGAATACGTTGGCGTATTAAAACAAGACCACAGTGGAGGCTTGAATATCTGCTGGAATTTTGTGTCACACCTCTGATCCTGGGTCTTTGTCTTAATTTCTCTCTCGCCCAGTGTGACCCATGAACGCATCCGCCGACGCACTCACTCCTCATCTCTTTTGTTTGTTCTTCCGTTGAAAAAATATCTTTCAGAGAAAATGGAAAATTTAGCAGCAGGCTTTGACAACAGTCTTACACGCTTTGAATATTTATCTGCTGCGTTGTCACTGAATACAAATAAAGAGCTGGGGTTGTAAATTTGTAAACTTTAGAGGTACACAACCTGCTGTTATTCATCTTCAGCAGAGATAGCTAATAGTCAGATTATTTAAATAACACCTTCATTTCTTTAATTACACTAATGCATTATGTGTGCAGTATGTTCTGTTATCTAAATTTTGAACTGTTTGTAATACTGATTCACTGATTTTTATCTGTTGTCTATGACACTGACCTTTTTAGTGATGCTAATTGGACCATTTCACCACACCACTTGTTACTTTTCATTTGAAATATATCACATTATTACCACATTATATTATTTTAATAAATAACAAAACTAGCCAAATATTAGATTACAAAACTAAATTAAAATTAGTCTGATGATTGATATCATCGATGATGATACTATCTACTGTTTTGTTTAGTATATCCAGACAGCTCGCTCACCTAAACCACACAAAGCTCCCAGCAGTGAAAATGTGTCTCAAGGGTACGATTTCCTGTTGTCCTACATATGAGAAAGAACCACTGTGAAATATCCACATAAATCTTAATAAAACATTTTTGTTTCATTAACTTATTCTCTTTTTCCAAGTTTTATTTCATACTGATGCTAAACCCACTTTTGAGTGTGGGTGTTTGGAGGATGCTGTCTAAAGTCTAAAATTGCAACCTAATTGCATGCAATCAAAATTATATTTTATCAAAACTACATCTAAAGTTAGCAAGGCATTAGACTAAAAGTAGAAACTATTAAAAAACTAGCGAAACAAAAACCAGAATATGAAA
>NW_024583130.1:0-43842 GCF_018398535.1 Haplochromis burtoni | reverse complement strand
TATATTTTATCAAAACTACATCTAAAGTTAGCAAGGCATTAGACTAAAAGTAGAAACTATTAAAAAACTAGCGAAACAAAAACCAGAATATGAAAAATAGAGCTCAGCCAGTGAGCTAAATCTGAATGAACCAGTTTCTGGAAGAAATCTTTCTTTAAAATGGATAAATAACAGTGTCAGCCATTCCCTAGAAAGGTTTTCTGGCAGTAATCCCTAAATAAAAATGATAGCTAAAAGGAAAATAAGGATAAAATGGAAAACATGCAATAAGTTAAAAAAACAAAACAAAACAGAAATTGGTGGTATTAATAGACAAGTAATAGAAAGTAGAGTCATGTTCAGTTCATCATTAGTCCATGCTGAAATACTGGATGCAACAGTACTAACAAGAATCAGTACTACCCAACAGTACATTATATTGTATATTAGTACTTTATTGTTTCTTTATCTATGGGCTTTTTTCCCTCTTTATTGACAGATTAGCACTAAAGAAAAAAAAAGGAAACAGGGGAGAATGTAGGGGAGAAATATAACAAGTTAGACTTGAACCTGGGGTATGCTCAACCATCGAGATAAACTACCACCCATACTGTATATTACTTATTGTAATATAAACTTATATTATACATATTATTACATTATATTCTGGAATAATTTCACCTTAGCCTGATAGTGAGAATAATCCTTTATGTGGTTTCGTTTATGATTTAGCTATTTCATACTGGCTGGTAAAATATCCAATGAATTGTCTGCACTCAGAATCTACAATGTCTGCTGGAAGCAGTTCATTAATTTTTGTCACGTAAATCAAAGAAAGAGTGCACAGCCAAGCTACAGCAGAGGTTCGAACTCCTTGTAGGATTATGTTATAGCACTTCTCACACATGGAAACAGATGTCGAGCACAGCAGCAAACCTTTATTCGAATAACTTAAAAATGGAGATGAAGGCAGCAGTTCATTGATGAGTGGTTATTGAAATGTTGGTTAGACGGTAACTTGTATCTTTTTGATTTTGTTATTGTACAACTGTTTGTATATCTTCACAGTAAAGTGCACAGTGTGACAAAACATTTTTTTCTAAGAGCACATGATCCCATGAGCATGCTCAACACTTAGATTTCATTTTCATCTTGTGGCCAAAACATCTTGACTTAGGCAGCAGGTTTAAATTTGTTAATTAGCTCTGTCCACTGTCGTTTGTTTCTGTTTGTCTCTGTTTATAAACCATTTTCATACATGAGCCCCAGACAGTCGCTGGAAAATAATAAGTTCATTTTCCAATTAGAATTAATTGCACATTTGCATTCAGAGCTGCAGGGTATCTGTGAACACAACTTTAGAGGCTGGACTTGACATAGACTTGACTTTTTGGGGCAAAACAATTTCCATGGCTCAGTCACATTTGTTCTTTCAATTTTCCTTTTGAATTTGTATCCTCATCAAACCTAAATGCTGATATTATTCAGCTAAATCCATGAAATGTAAAGCTCCCAAGTAGTCCTGATAAAAATCTGATTTAATGTCAACAGCGTCTAAGCACTTCTTTCAGCCGTATCTGTAATTGTGGCCACATAACAACTGAAAATCAAAGTGACTGTATCTTTGATAAGCAGAAGTTAAATAGAGAGATGTTGAAAGTATCTGATAATGAAGAAGACAGATGATTTACTTGAAGACATTGTGCTCAAAAAGAAAAAAGCATCCGTTTGAAAGATTTTTTTTTTAATTGATACAAAAGTAACTTGTAAAAAAGTTCAGCCAGTCAGCTTGATTTGTTTATAGAGGCGACACAGTTCACTCTGCAATAGTTTCTGTCTTTCCTTGTGTTTTGACAGCGTTGATCCTGCTCTGCACCACAACCATCCCAACGTCCACCTGCAGATATTTACTCTTTATTTCCCAATAAATCATTGCAAATGTACTCTGGGGGAATGACAAGGTCCTTCCCTTCAGCAAAATCTATTTCTGCAGGCTGAAAACACCAACAGATAAAATCCATGTTGCCCAATGTAAGTATAATGATCAGAGATGGGCAGTAACGCGTTACAAGTAACGCGTTACAAGTAACGCGTTACTGTAATCTGATTACTTTTTTCAAGTAACGAGTAAGGGATTACTATTGCAAAAACGGTAATTAGATTACTGTTACTTTCCCGTAGTAACGCTGCGTTACTGCGTTACTAAAACCGTGATTTTTTGGGAGAATGTCTCACGACAGTGACATAAGCGAGTGCGCCGTTAGTGACAACAGCTGTGTGCAGATTAACAATGGATCATATATCGATTGTGGGAGAGAGTATGAGCGTGCAGCGTTTAAAGCGTGGAAGTACTGACCTTACTTTGAGTTTGATTCCATAAAAAGTGACAAAAACATTAGTGTCCGCTGTGCGTGGGAAGAAAACTTCTTTTTACAGCGAAAAAACCCCCTAAACTTCCAAGCAAGCACCGAGTGCGCAACGACCTAATGGGAAATTCACAGAGAAACTCGCGGATTCTTCAACTGACCGCGGCACACCTGTACCAGGATAAACCTCCGCCTACCGCAGTCCTGCTTTACAGGTGAAAATAGAGCAACAGGGCCGCTGAGTCTTTGATTTTATTTATTTTCTGCTGTGTTTTACTTGCATCTATTTGAAAGAGTGAGTGTAAACACAAAAAATATTTTATTTTATGTGCTGGAATGTGCAGAAAATAGGTTTCAATGTTAAACTAATTTATTCAAGTCAGAGAATGTTGCATATAATTAAATTTTTGCTTGATGCATAAAGTTAAAAGATTAAAACTGATAAAACAAGTTTTAAAAAGAGACTTTTCCATTTTATTACATTTTGTATGATGGATTATGCAGAAAAAGTAGAATTGGGCTGAAAGATCTATCGCTTTATTACCTCTTCAGGTTGTAAATCGTGTTTTTAAAAAGTAACTAAGTAACTAAGTAATTAATTACTTTTGAAAATAAGTAATCAGTAAAGTAACGGGATTACTTTTGGGGGGAAGAAATCAGTAATTAGTTACTGATTACTTTTTTCAAGTAACTTGACCAACACTGATAATGATACACTTTTGTAATAAAAAGTATACTTGTTGATAATTTTTTGCTTATGCTTTTATGCTTTTACTTATTTTTATTCAGGAAGGACATGAGAAACTTGACATTTGGAAAAACACATTTATTCAATTTCAGAACGCATACATGGTCAAGGTCAAGGTCAAATTTATTTATATAGCACATTTCAAACAGCCGATGCTGCACAAAGTACTTAACAATATAAAAATGGTATTAAAAAGCAACAATGTAATATAATAATAACAATAAAAAACAATAATAGGACAATAAAAGAATTAAAACAATAACTAAACTAATTCAAATAAGACCAAAATGCTTGGGTCATAGTGTGTTAAAAGCCAGGGCATAGAAATGTGTCTTTAGTAATGATTTAAATTGCTCAAGTGTTTGTGCAGATCTAATATTTAAGGGGAGACTATTCCAAAGTCTGGGACCTGCCACAGAGAAGGATCTATCATTTGAGATTAATCCGTGGGATGGACAGCATTAGTTTTGAGCTAGACCTCGTGGTTTTTCCTGGAGCATAGGCAGAGAGGAGCTCAGACAGGTAAGGAGGGGCTCGGGCATTAAGTGACTTAAAAACAAAAAGTAAAAGTTTAAATTGGATCCTGTAGGAGACAGGAAACGAGTGTAAAGAAGCTAAAACTGGGGTTATATGCTCTCTCCGTTTGGTACCAGTGACCTTATACAGCTCATGCTGCTGTAGCGGCCCCTCCCAAACACACATATACACTTAGGAGCATGACCAAATTTTTCATGTGTTAAGGAAACATAATGTATCACACATTATGTTACTGAAACATATAATATTCATGCCAGTCAAGTCAGTCATGATGCATTTGAGGTGGCTGGGATTAGCTGTGTAAAATGATTCCCTTGGTATTCACAGCATGCCATCTTCATATTTTCAGTGTTTTGTCCTCTCTGTCTATTCTTTTGTCTGTCTGACTGTTCATAATAAAAGCTATGTCTACAGAAATCATTAAAACACAAATATGAGAGGAGGAGAAGGTTGAGGAAGAAACACTATGCATTTGTTTTTTGCTCTTTCATGTACTTTTTCACTTTTAGTGAAACACCTGAAAGAGAAGAGAATGACTACACATCAAACAAGTACACAGAGACTGCAGAACAATTTGGCATTTCAACAGCAGACATTGAACGATCTAAAGCAGATTACAAATGTACGTTTTGGGTTTTTTTTATTCTTTTTTACTTAAAACAACAGACCGCTATGAAGGTATTTTTTTTAGTTTGTTTTTGTTGTTGTTGTTTGTTTGTTTTTAGTTTGGTGTTTCTATTAGCCATCAGGTTTAATGCTGCAGGCTATCGAAAACCCACTGAATAATTTATGTGCTTGTGCATAAATAAGAGAAACATGCCATTTAGAAATCTGAGCTTTGGAAAAGTGAATTACGTGAGCACAGATCTGGCTGCACACTCGCTCATGGGCACAACACATTTTTCTCAGTGATATACCCTGAGTAAAATTCATTTGTTTCTTCTCTTTAAGACAAAAGAGACGGGGGGGAAAAACAGTAAACAAGAGAAAGTGTTTGTATTCCGTATAGACATAAACTTTCCCTTAAAACATTCTTCATCATACAATTAATTCCATCTATTTGCTTTTGGGTTGCTTAGTTGGATGTTAATTTTGTAGGTTTTGACTTCCTAATGGCTGCAATTATGATAATATACCAATGTGCTTCACATGTGCCTGGAGGCCCCACCTCAATAAACACCCAAGTGTAAATTTCAGTTATTACTAATTTTAATAGTATTTTATTCACTACTTTCAGCAGCTGTACACTATCTAACTCTACAAACATAAAACATTACATCTCAATACACAATCAAAGCCCACCCAACCTTAATCCTCCAACAGTCCCTATGGCCTACCACTTGGCCACTCTTTGAAAAAAGAAAACAAAGTCTCTTTTAACAGGGAGACACCTCTGGCAGAACTAGGCTCAGGGAGGCAAACCATTTGTCAATCATCTGCCACAAGTGGTTGGAGGATGAGGGAAAAGATAATAAGGTGAAGCGAAAGGACAAAGCACAGAAGGTTAATGGCATGAAATAGGGGCATATAAATGAATAAAGAGTGAAAAAAGGATGTAGAGGTGAGCTGTCCAGTGCATCATAGGATCTCCCCCAGCAGTCTGATGATATAGCACCAATAAATAAGCCATGGTTCAAGAACAAATGAGCCAGCCCTACTACATGAAGTACAAAACATGGTGGGAGAATCAAGTCAGGACACAGATTGTTGTGCTTAAGTCTTGAGCGTCCCCTCTTCATTTAAGTTATTGAAACACTGAAACATGGATATGTAGTATTTATGCAAAAGTTTTTTACAATTTTAATGAGCACATTTATGCTGAAGCACAAACTGACCTCTGATAAGCAATCTGTATTCAAGTAGTTTTCAGGAATAGGTCTCCAGGCTTCTCTAAGTACGTTACCAGACTCTTCTTTCGATGTTGAATGCCTTTTGTTTCATTCTCTGTCAATATGATCCCACACTTTTCAAAAACATTGATATCCAGTCTCCGGGGAGACCAATTCATGACTGATAGTGTTTCCTTGTGTTTTTTTAATCTGGGTAGACTTTTACTGCATCGGAAGTTTGTTTGGAAGCATCGTATTGTTGAAAAAAGAACCTGTTCCCACTCAAGACGCCATCCAGATTCTGATATATGGTGGACTTATTGCGCATTCCTTTTGTTTTGAAAATGTTTCTAAAAACATTGGTTTAATAACAGAGAAAGACCTTTAGCTCTTTGGATGTAAAATATAAAGGATTGAAATCAATCCTACATTTGTCTTCTGCTCCTCTTTTGGCTTCAGAGCTGTAGTTCATGTGTGAATGTGAAAAGTGGCTTGAGTCTGATTGAAAAAAAAAAATACTACAGTCAGAAAAGTGTCTAATCGATTTATGTTAAAAACCTATAAATAACTGTGTAAACTGTGTATAACCCCCTAGGTGGATCTTTCATGTGCTGCACTTGTCCACTAATCCAACCAAATGGAGATTTTATAATGACTATTTTGACTGAACTGACTGAATTTAAAAATGTGAAGGAATCACACCAGCTACCCCGCCTTAAAAAAAACCAATACAACGAAAGCAATTATTTATAGCAAATACCAATTACAAGAACATATGGAAGTTAGTTTAACAGTTAAAAAGCCTTCTGGAGTAGAACAGGAAAAAAGGCAGTCTCATCAGGTGAAAATTGTGCGGTAAGCTGTTTGAATTACTACCTGTCTTTTTCTTTGTTGTTATGGTTATTGCGAGTAACAGAGGATGAATTTGGTAGGGAACCAGTTAACATCTTGATGCATGTGTGTGGTAACGAGCAGCTTTGTCACTTTTGTCACATGATTGACAGTTTCATAGATCTCCTCTCTTCCTTTTTTTCCTTGGTTTGTATAGTGCCACACAATATCACCATTTAAAGCGAGCTATATTTGAAACACACGTTGGGCTTTAAACACACTCAAGGATACTTTTTATTTACATAATGATGGTTTATGAAAAGTCAAGTACTGTAAGAGATAAGACTTGGACTGAACCCATAATCCACTAATGAAAAAATAAGAGTTTCCAGCGTGTCGTTTTCTCATCTGTTAGGACTTGAAATTTAAAAATTGAGAGCAAATACATCAGAAATCAGATAATTGTATTTTAAACAGATCCACTGTAGCCAAAACATATGACTTGATTATTTAGATGACTAGTACAAAATGACCAGATAATGCAGTATTGGTTTCTGATATTTTAAGGTAAAATAGACTGAAGAGTTTGTTTCTGACTCATACATTGACCTCAATGCTGAAGAAACAAATGGCATCATAGCATTGATGTAAAATACTTGCTCTGAAGGAGTCATTGATTTTTCCATCATTGCCTACAAAACCTGGGGATATTAAAACAGTTACCTCTGTGATAGTCCATGTGTATTGCATATCATCATATTACCTAATGTGGTCTATGAGTCAGAATCCAAGCCAAAAGAGAAGAAAAAAAGGGGAAAAAATCATTAGCTGACAAATATTACACTCAACAAAAATATAAACGCAACACCTTTGTTACTGCTCCCATTCCCCATGGGATGGACGTAGAGACCTAAAATTCATTCCAGATACACAATATAACCATCCCTCCCAAACAGTGGTCACAAATCAGTCCAAATGTGTGGTAGTGGGCACATCTGCTATATTGAGATAATCCATCCCACCTCACAGGTGTGCCACATCAGGATGCTGATCTGACATCATGAGTAGTGCACAGGTGTACCTCAGACTGCCCACAACAAAAGGCCACCCTGGAATGTGCAGTTTTGTCTCACAGCAAAATGCCACAGATGCCACAAGCAATGAGGGAGCGTGCAATTGGCATGCTGACAGCAGGAATGTCAACCAGATCTGTCGCCCGTGCATTGAATGTTCATTTCTCAACCATAAGCCGTCTCCACAGGCGTTTCAGAGAATATGGCAGCACATCCAACCGGCCTCACAACCGCAGACCTCGTGTAACCACACCAGCCCAGGACCTCCACATCCAGCAGGTTCACCTCCAAGATCGTCTGAGACCAGCCACCCAGACAGCTGCTGGAACAATTGGTTTGCACAACCAAACAATTTCTGCACAAACTGTCAGAAACCGTCTCAGGGACGCTCAACTGCATGCCCGTCGTCCTCATCGGGGTCTTGACCTGACTCCAGCTCGTCGCCGTAACAGACTTGTGTGGGCAAATGCTCACATTCGATGGCGTCTGGCACGTTGGAGAGGTGTGCGCTTCACGGATGAATCATGGTTCACATTGTTCAGGGCAGATGGCAGCTGAGAATGTCCCAGTTCTTGCATGGCCAGCATACTCACCGGACATGTCACCCATTGAGCATGTTCGGGATGTGCTTGACCGGCGTATACGACAGCGTGTACCAGTTCCCACGAATATCCAACAACCTCGCACAGCCATTGAAGTGGAGTGGACCAACATTCCACAGGCCACAATTGACAATCTGATAGACTCCATGCGACGATGTGTTGCACTGCATGAGGCAAATGGTGGTCACACCAGATACTGACCGGTTCTGGGTCCCCAGACCCCCAATAGCGCAAAAAACTGCACATTCCAGGGTGGCCTTTTGTTGTGGGCAGTCTGAGGTACACCTGTGCACTACTCATGATGTCAGATCAGCATCCTGATGTGGCACACCTGTGAGGTGGGATGGATTATCTCAATATAGCAGATGTGCCCACTACCACACATTTGGACTGATTTGTGACCACTGTTTGGGAGGGATGGTTATATTGTGTATCTGGAATGAATTTTAGGTCTCTACGTCCATCCCATGGGGAATGGGAGCAGTAACAAAGGTGTTGCGTTTATATTTTTGTTGAGTGTATGAAGATATTGTTCATGCCATGCACTTTTTATTTCCTTTTTTAAAGGGTCTTATTGTTCCAATTTTCAGTTGAACCCTTGAAATAGAATAAATAAGTCAAATTGAAAAAAATCCATATTTATCTTGGTAGAGCACCAAATGGTTTCCAGCTAGAAGGGAATGTTTCCACATAAAACTAAAACGTAATGTTTTGACTGTAACATCCTGAGAATGTTGCTGAGATGTTTTGTTATAGTTTATGTAATAAAATGTTATTTTATGAAATATTCCGACAATGTATATTCCAAAGCAATATACCTTTTTAATTTAGGATTTAGGTCATATTGTTACATTTCACATATTTTGTCAAATTTCACATATTTTCATTGGTTAGCACTGTTAGCAAGAAGTTTCTGGGTAAGAATCTACTCGCCAGCTGGGGCAATTTCTCCGTTTGTGGGATCTCTCTAGGTTAGTTTAATCCATAATTCGGAAGTTTACCATAGAGGTTAATCTAAGTGTGAATGCTTGCCTGCCTCAGTATTAGCTGTCTCTCACCAAAGTCAGTCAGGCTTTATTAGTTTCAAAAAAATAACTCTAATTTGTTTTCTAAAATGTTAGGTCATAAAAGTCCAACTGAAGTAGTCAATGGTAGTGACTCAAAATGGCTTTAGAACAAACATTTTCTACTTGTATTAGCTCCTTTTCTTTTAAGAGTCTTCTCATTGACTGCCACTCCCAAACAGAAGGCTGGAACAGCAGATAGATGAAGCTAATGTACTCATAGCCAGAGCTGTCCCTGAGATCACCATATTAAAGGTAGCTGCTCTCCCTGTTATCGTATGGCTCCAACTGAGAGTTCAGACCAATCCAAAACCTAAACGTTAGCCTCATATAGATTACTTGCTGATATGATTACCCATTATTTGAAAATTTGTCCATGTTCAATACAGTACCAACATCCAATCACTGTAATAGGGTAACAGAAAAAAGCAAAAGCACACTGGGTCACCTTCAGAGTTTTTTCTATTTTCTTTTGTTTGTATTTTTGTGGATGTAATCTGAAGGAATACTACGAAATAGCTAAAGCAAGTGGTGAGAAACAAAAAGCCAAAACCAGTTACCTTATTCTTATCTATTTTATCTTATTTAGATAAATAGCAGATTTTTTTTTTACCCAATCCAATTTATACCAAGAAATCAGGTGATCTTCTCTATTTTGTCTTAGTGTGTATGTATGCACACATTTTGTGTGCGTATATATGTGTGAGTGTGTGTCCTTAGAGCTGAATGCCCTCTTCAGTTATCTAGGTGTTTCCGACAGACTAGCTTTTATGACTCTCATTAACGAGAGGTAATATATCCACCAGCTCATGCATCAAAAGAGGAGTGGCTGGTCAAGTGTTCATTTCAGTGTACCATATTTAAACAATTAAATTCATGAGCCATTAGAAGGATTAAAAGGTCTGGGATTTAGTTTCAAATGTGGGCTTTGACCGGTGCGCTGTGGGAGAGAATGGCTGGTAGGCCAGATAGATGTGGAGGAGATGCTGTTGATGATGGTAACAGCTGCAAAGTGAACGGTGAAACTAAGAGAGAAAGACAATTGTGACCTGAGGTGATGTATGTGTGGTGAAATGTTTTCAGTATACGAGGAGGCATTTACAGAGGCAGGATGATCTCTCCCTCTAACGGTGTGTGTGTGTGTGTGTGTGTCTTTCTTGTGTGTGCTGTTGGTGTGTGTGTGTGTGTGTGTGTGTGATTGTGCGTGGTGTGTGTGTGTGTGTGTGTGTGTGGGTGTGTGTGTGTGTGTGTGTGTGTGTGTGTGTGTGTGTGCTGTGTGTGTGTGTGTAGCGTGTGTGTGTGTGTAGAGAGAGAGAGAGAGAGAGAGAGAGAGAGAGCGTATGTGTTTAGTGTTAGTCTCTTAATGTGCTACTTCTCTCCTTAGGCAGCCAATGCCACAAAAATAATGGTATATTTAAAAAAGAAACAATGTGAGAAGAGATAAGACTCAGTTAACCAGAGGCTACATTTTTCACCATAATTTAATCAGCCCAAGAGTTTAGGATCTCATAATGGGGGGGGGGAAAAAAAGAAAAAGAAAAGCTTTTAGCTGACCATTATAAGATATCTACCGCCCCTTTGTGGATGACTGTTAATACTACAGCCAGATACAACCATTATAAACACACTTTGTATTTTGTGCGCTCTTGCCATCTTAAGCTACGAACAATACAAACAGTCAACACTCTGTATGCCTGCCTCCGTGGGTGTGTATCATCACAGCAAAACCTGGTCCTGAAAACTCAGAGCAGGAATTGCTACAAAGGTGTGTAGCTGCATATTTCTGGACAGATCTTTTCAAACTGAAAGAGAAACTATAGAAATACTCTCAAAACTTTACAGATTTGCAGTAGTTGAGTGCAAAATGAAGGTCAAGATGAGCATTAAAAGAAATCCTCAACATATTTTTCAATTTCTTTAGATTGCCTACTGTATATGAAGTATACAGTGTGCAGTTTCTAAAAATATAATATTTTGGAAAATTGGTATTGTTGCATCCTAAAACCTTTTCTGTAGTTTGTAAAACAGGGAACACTGTAAGACTGGAGTAGCTGCCTTTCTTAGCTAAGTTGAAAACCAACCTAGACCATTAAGACCGCAGTAAACCTAACTGTTAACAATTTAATAATAATCTAGCATCACCTTTGGGTACTAATAATAATGGCAATAAAAGGACATCAGAAACATTGAATGGAGTGCATTGTAGGTTGGCAAAAAAAAGAAAAAGAGGATAACAGTACTTTCAGGTGTGTTACAAAAAACATGCAAAAGGTAACATGATATATAGTAATCATTAATTTTATATTAACATCTGATCCAGTAACAATCTGGACAGGCTCACATATGAAACTCAATGAATGAGCACTATCTCTGCAGTTATAGTATACAACCCTTTTTCTAGAAACTGCAAGCAGCTGTTTTCATAAACTCTAATAAACCCAGACAAACAAGGTTAGACCAAAGGTTAGATTAAACCATGTAATCACAGCTAACCAATGATCCAGGCTGATGTTATTTGTTAGTCTGTTGGCTTCGTTTCAGTGTGTTCCTGGCTTTGGTTGCCTCACTGACGGGTAACTGAAATGTTATTGACCAGTGAGAATCATGTAGCTGAAGGTCATCTGAGGGAAAGACAGACAATGTGAAGCACAAAAGGACCTACAACAACCAAACTAGCCATAATGTTTATATTCTCATGCGTTTCCCAATAGTATCTTGAACCCAGTCTTCATGCAGCTTATCACAATTGATTCTAAGTGCCATTTCTCACCAGATTTCACCACCTCATTCACATTCAGCATTTTCTTTAGAAAACTATGACTGTTGGAAAAACAAAAGGTTGAGGAATGCATTCCTTTTGCAGAGTATCTCATACAGCTTCTATTTCCTTCCAGTCTCTGTTTTCTAACTTCCTGTCTCTATGGGCAACAGCACAAACAAAACAAGCTGCTTCCTAATGATGGACAAATGTTCAGCCCCAAAGCTACCACTGAAGACACTGACGTCATGTAATGTTTCTTAGGAATTCTGCTGCAGGGAGAAACATCAAACAATGAATACAATACACTTAGGAGTAATTTTATAAAATGATTCCATACTTTTTGTACAAATGACATTCAAACCAGAAAACTTTTGGAAGAAAAGAGGAAATCCATCAGAACAGGACAGTGCAATGTACTGTGAAAGCTATGTGCACTCACCATTTTCTAGACACATGTAAACCTTCGTCTTCGTTCAGTATACCATTTTCACAGTTTCAAATGCCACAACACGACATAACCAAATGGAATTAATGATGGCTCAGTTCCACTAGATATTCCAGTTCATAACAGCACATGCAAACACAAGAACCTGCACTGCTTGGAATGCAGAAACATTAATACACCTGAACTGTGTCTAGTGTTACAAGTCTGCTATGAAGAAGGCCTAGTATCTCATCACTCTTGGCAACAATACAATGCATGACATCATGCAAATATAAGTCAAGAGTTTTAGTTAGAGCTTTTTTTAATTACCCTTTCAGCTCATCTGTCCTCCTGCCCGTGACTAGGAAACCAATCTCTGTGTGTTACATTAATGAATACCTAAGTTCCTATAATGAGCCTGACCAGCTCTAACTATGAACAGGTTTTGGCTCAGCCCACCTAAATGGGCATATTAGAAATGTATGATGTATTTGTTTATTAATTAAAAAACACAGGTACCATTTCTAAATGTTGACTGGGTTGGCAGCCTACAGATGTCTTCCACTACATGGATACCGTCCTCTGACTCTTTGAGTTTGACAATTGAGTCAATCTGTTGTTCATTTTGATTTTGTTTTTTTAAACTGTAGTTTTCTAACCTGCTGTCTCTGATTTTGAGCTGCCATGGATTACAGATGAAAAGTAGATTCTAGCATATCTAACAATATTAATAAATGAATATACCTCAAACGTGCACTATGAAAAAATGTCTCAGCCTCTTTCTTCTCATAAGTCATGACACTGCTTTCCTTAAGTTGCCTTTACAGTTTAACAGTACCTGTGTCAGTCTCAGCAATACTGTATTTACTTGGTATTGGATCATTACTAAAATTTGCAGTGTTGCACATCACTGATCATTATGCAAACAAGACTAAATGTATTTTGTATGTGTAACTTTTTTTTAGTTAAGTTTATCAGCTGCATGATCAAACTTCTCCCCTACATTGTAAAATAAAAAGATGTACATATATCTGCACATTCTCCTCATATTGTGGCCTAGTTGTCATGGACAGTCCTGCATTCAGCATTAGGCTATAACAAAAAACAAAGAAAATCCACAGGTGATGGCGCTGTGCCAAACATCATGTTTAAATTAAGGAGAAAAGATTTATCATGTTGTTGATGTTGTTGGCTTCTGTCTGGATCTCTTCATCAACACTTCCGCTTCCATCTCTTATTGGAGAAGCTAAAATGTACAGAGAGGAGGGAAGGAAAATAAAAGCTTTGTAGCCTTAGTGATGAGAACAGGGGTTAATGGTCTCATCATGCCATCTCATGTGAGCTTTGACTGTGGTATGATTGTTAAACATTTGTGTTGACAGAGATGCTCACAACCCATATAATGACTACAGCAACTACAGAAAAAATGCACATCTAACATATTCAACCTCAAATAAGCAAACAACACCAGAAGTCTTAAGATTTCAGGTTTAAGTCCTGTGTTCCAGGAACCAAGGCTCTAAGGCTGTAGTGGCACATGTCCATCCAAACAAGGCAGATGAAAAAAATATACTATGGTCTGATGACGTTTTCCTTCTGCTCAGGCTACAGATGGGTATGACTCAAATTTGGCATCAACAACATGACCTCATGTGTCCTTGTGTCAACAGTCAGGCTGCTTGGTAGTGGTGTAATGGTGCGGAAAATGTTTTCTTGGCAAACCATGAGCCCTTAAGACCATCAGTCATGGACTGAATGCGTGTGAATAATGAAGCCAGCCATGTGTGCAGTATCTCCTTACGGCCATCTTCTTACAGCTACTTCTAGCAATGACAATGTGGCATGCCAAAAGCATCCACAGAAGTTTCAAAATGATAGTGCTTTTATTGAACTTCAGTGGCAACATCTTTTAAAGTTCAGCCCAGTGTTAGTATGACATTCACAATATAGTGTTTGCTGAGACATTGTGTAAGAAGTTCAAAAGATTTTTATTGGAACTTTACTTCCTTCATCTCTGAGGGATTATTTTCGTGTGCATGAAATAACCATAAATCAACTTTTTTCATTTTTATTTATTCATTTATTTCTTGGAAGTGAAAACATATTTTGGATTTCCAAATCTGATGCCTGTTCATTGTACATTTTAATAAGATCGAACAGATGTGATGTAGCATGATCCTGAATTATTTGATTCTTCACAGTAGTTGTTGGATTGTGTGATGGACCGAGCTGAAAAAGCAGGAGGAGTCAGGAATTATTAGAAAATTAGGGTTTTCATTTATTTAACTCCAAAAATTATATTTACAAAAGTAATAAATGTTGAATTTATATAAGAGGTCAAAGAAACTAAACTAAACTCGGGCAAAAACTGAACTTAACAAACCAAATGACTGTCCAAACAAACATAACTGACCTATACAAGAAATGACACACAGGGATATATATAATGTCTGATCAGACCACTATGACACACGAGGGGTAACTACACAAAACACAATCGCAAACAACAAAAGATGCAGTACAGTCTGGTTTGTTATAAACTAAACACTAAAGAAGACAATCAACACTACTGAACCCTAATCTCAAATATTTAATTAAGTACAAATACTTTGTTTTTAATGAAAGAAAGCACACATTCTCCCCCTCAGCAGGAAGTGGTGGTACGATCCAACTAGCCCTCTTGTATTTAACAGCTTCAAACCCAAGCCACTGCCTTTTGTCTGACAACTCCCAGGGATCATGGCAGGTAAGAAATAAAAAAAACAAACAAAGTAATGAACTATTATGAATACATAAGTAAACTTACAAATAGAAGAAATGTCCATCCATCCATCTTCTTGGTCGTGGGGTCAGCAGCCTAAGCAGAGAAGCCCAGACCTCGATCTCCCCAGCCACCTCCTCCAGCTTATCCAGGGGAACACCGAGGCATTCCCAGGCCAGCCGAGAGATATAATTTCTCCAGCGTTTCCTGGGTCTGCCCCGGGGCCTCCTCCCGGTGGGACATGCCCGGAACACCTCACCCAGGAGGCATCCTTGTCAGATGCCTGAACCACTTCAGCTGGCTCATTTCGAAGAAGAAATGTATCCAAACCAAACAATAAACTTATTGAAACTTAAGTGTGTTATTGTGTTCAAATAAAAAAATAAAAATACATAGAAGTTACCGACTTTAAAGTGTGGCCATGGGGTTGTGACAACTGCATATTCATATGGTCTAACCTACTCTGGAGAAAGTTTATTTACACAAGATTAAAGGAAGAAGTTAAGCATCTAATATAAAAACCGTTTCATTCTTGCACAAAGAATGTATTTTGATTGGTGCATTTCAATAACATAGCTGCAGTACGAACAAAAGAAATGCAATCACAGACTTTTGATATGACACAAACAGGATAAATGCGATGCACTGGTACCATCTCTGAATATATAGGATAAGATTATATCATATATATGTACTAAGTTTTAATCGCATTCTTGATCTTGTCCTGACGTATGGCATAGAAACTGAACATTTAACAATAGTTCCCGAAAAACATCTTTTATCTTACCATTTCTTAATTACATTTAAACTTAACAGATTTTTTCCTATCCAGGGACAGAAGACAGTATTTACTGTAGATGGTGGTGATGGTGGTATTTACTGTACAGTGCTAGGTGCCAACATATTGATCCTCATGGTGTATGACTCTGGATACTGTGGCTTCATAAAGGCCTCAATGAAGCTTGACATTTTGTTAGGATCAGATGAGCCGGAAACATACCTTAGTTATGCTGCAAAAGGCTTATGTTCGATTTTGAGCTTGAGTGGGGGAGCGGAAAGGAAGTCCACAGGGAGTCGCAAGCTGCTTGTCTACGTATAGTGTTTGCTATCAGTGGAGGCAGAAATAAAAGTATGTGGTACAGCCAGTCTGTGGACTACTCCTGGTTGTGCCGTTAGTGGTCAATCGGCCAACCATGGAGAGGAATGGATTTACAAATAGCTGAAGTGAAAAAAAGCGTTAAAAACAATGAAACGTGAATTACTGCAGCAACGGTCTGTACTTGTATGGTTGCATTTTTGGTGTACTTCACTCAGTGATCACAACAGCATGCAATTATCTCAGGTGACTGAGTTCTGTTTTGGTAACCTAATTCTCTTGTGCCTTTGAAGAACCAAACCTCGATTAGCTTAACCAAGACCCAGGATCATCCCATTGAATAAATCAACGTTGAATGGATGGTGAATGGGGCTATGCATAAGGCCATATCTGAAAATGCTGGCAAACTTGTGTTTTGTGATTGGTGGCCTGTTATCCAACATAGGTTAAACTGTGCTCAGTTTCTTCATGTCTGACTTAAAACCCTGTGCACAATTATCGAGATTTTTTTCAACCTTTATGTTATAATTTATTCACTTAATTTACTATGACACAATACACCCTGTAAATTAAATCATAATCCAATGTGACTACAGTAATACATTATATTGAAAAGTAGCTGACCCTCAGGACGTGCTGCTAATGCTGACACCCTGACTTTTTCAAGTTATTGACAAGTTAACTAGTGACCTATAAGAGCAAAATCAGAGACCATTTAACTAGTTAAAGCCCCTGAAGTTTTTAAAGAGAGCAAAAGGTTGGGGGTCAGAGGGAGAGTTTACTGGATTATGGATTGTGAGCCACAAAAGAGCTTATGACTTGATCTTGGCTCAGTGCAGCTGAACTCTTTCTGCAAGTCCCAGCAAGAAGATCTCTGAGCACCGTTATTCTTTATTACTCAGGAAATTGGTACTGAATGCTAACACACAGACAAACACACACTGTTGCTCAGTTGTGCTAAACAAGCAGTGCAACATGCAAAACTGTATTTGTCACCCATCTTACCCATTTTCATCTACGTTTTGATCACTCTCAGGCTAAATTTAATTCATTATTCCCTTTACATGATGCAAGCTAACCTAGACTTTAACCTTGGTGTCGGCCTGTAACATTTGACTCGATCTTTAGGACTCAATCTCTGTAGTTTATTCTGTGCAGTGTTATCTCTCACAGGCATGCCACCGAAACAACAAACGGTGTATTATCCTCGTTTTTCAACTTCCAGCTAACCAGCCAGCCCAGGCAAGCCAAATTTTCCGGCTGTGCCCGGTTCCCGTTGTCATGGAGATGACGTCATGCTGCAGCACCGGGAGGAACGGCGCAGCCGCGGACGGAGGGAGGGGACGAGGAGCTTAAACCGCAGCCACAGCTCCTCCGCCATTCAGCCAGACTGCCGACTGATCCTGGAGGGCCAGGACTGTTCAATTGCAAATCCGGAGCCCACCGCAAGCTTCCCCCTGTTTCTCCAGCAGCAGCTCTCTGTGAGACACCCCACACCGCAGCGACAAAATGCGTGAGATTGTGCACCTGCAGGCCGGGCAGTGCGGGAACCAGATTGGAGCCAAGGTGAGAAAAACAAACGGATCCTTGTTGGCATGTCGTCTACCTGTTAACTGTAGTCGGTTTTATGTAACGAAACACAAGTTTATCCTTGCTGCTGCTGACGTGTATCCAAGCAAGAGGTCATGCTGCTCACAGGAAATACTAAATAGGTCAGCATAGTGGGGTGGAAAGTCTTGAATAAGCGTACAAAAGCATCCTTCAAGATGGGCGGTGGCAAGTCGAGACGTCCCCATTATTGTCACTTGATGCACTTTTAAATGAACGACAGCACATAAACGGGGACCACGGGGTGTTATCGGTGTAACACAGCATGCTGGATGAAGCTTATCTGTGTGTGAGAATATATTGATTTAGGCTGACAAATCATTATTCGGGAATTTAATGAATGAACTGACAGCAATCGTGTGTGTGTGTGTGTGTGTGTGTGTGTGTGTGTGTGTGTGCAATCGTGTGTGTGTGTGTGTGTGTGTGTGTGTTTGGGGGGGGGGCGACACACTGAGAGGGGTGTGGCTCAGACAGCGAATTGACAGGAACACCGGCAGGCGTGCAGCCGTGCAATTTTTTTTCCACATATGCAATCATATTTAATTATAATAATAAGTAGCGCTTTAGGCTGATATTGTATTACCCATCTCTTAAACCTGTCCTTTAAAGGTGTCTGTGAACCAAAGATGTAAGATGGCTTGAGAAATGTATTACACAAGATTCTGAGGTTGGATTGATAAAAATACTAACAAGGATAATGATTTAAATTCTGATTTTTTTTTTTTTCCTAATTTTTCAATTCATTATTCCCAAATACCATCAGAACAGAGCAAAAGCAGCACGCGTCACACCTTAGGAAATATTTACTCTTATATTATGGCCCTTTGATTAAATTTGTTGTCAATCTTCTAAGGAATTAATCACTTGGTTGAGCTTCTATGGTTTAACAAGTACAGCAGGATATAAATAGCGTTGAATTTAGCTGTCGGCATTTGAATGTCTCGACACTGCCACAGCACGCATTTAACTGCTCTCTGGCTTGTCTGTCTCTAATCGACCTGTCTGCAGTTCTGGGAGGTGATCAGTGATGAGCACGGCATCGACCCAACAGGAACCTACCACGGAGACAGTGACCTGCAGCTGGATAGAATCAACGTCTACTACAATGAAGCTTCAGGTTGGAACTTTTGAAAGGCGCCTGTTCACTGTATGTGTCGATCTGAAATCCACACTTTTAAGCTTAAATTTCAAAACTTACATTTAACTACTGATTTTATCTACTGTTCTGATTTTATCTGTTTTGATTTTATATACAGTTTTGTTTGTTTGTTTGTTAATTAGTTAGTTTGTTTGCTTTTTTTAATCAATTTTAAATCATGCTTTTTATTTGTTTTTGTTTCTAATGTCTCTGTAAAGCACTTTGAATCACCTTGTTGTTGAATTGTGCTATACAAATAAACTTGCCTTGCCTTTGCTTTCGAATAGTCTGTATTTGACCATTTTTAACACGTGACTTTGTATTGCAGGTGGAAAATATGTGCCGAGGGCCATCTTAGTAGATCTGGAACCAGGCACTATGGACTCTGTCCGCTCTGGGCCTTTCGGACAGATCTTCAGGCCAGACAACTTTGTCTTTGGTATGGGATAAACCACACAGACACACACAAAAACACACATAATTACATGCCTTATTGATTATACAGAATATAATGATAGCTGAAGTACTGGCTTTGACAAGTAAACCGTTTAAATAACAAACTTTGACATTTTGATAGCTAAATATACTTCTAGACAAACAAACCATGGCTCAGCCGATTACAATGAACTTGCTCCTTCCAGGTCAGAGTGGAGCGGGTAATAACTGGGCGAAGGGCCACTACACGGAGGGAGCCGAGCTGGTAGACTCTGTTCTGGATGTGGTGAGGAAGGAGGCTGAGAGCTGCGACTGCCTTCAGGGCTTCCAGCTCACACACTCTCTGGGTGGCGGTACTGGCTCTGGTATGGGAACTCTGCTAATCAGCAAGATCCGTGAGGAGTATCCAGATCGTATCATGAACACCTTCAGTGTGGTGCCCTCTCCTAAGGTAGAGTGATTATGCAAACCATCTTTGCTGGCATCCGTTCGTCTCCCTTTGGTTTTCCTGATCTTTGCCTTTTCTGTCTCCAGGTGTCAGACACAGTGGTGGAGCCCTACAACGCCACACTGTCTGTCCACCAGCTGGTTGAAAACACAGACGAGACTTACTGTATTGACAACGAGGCCCTGTATGACATCTGCTTCCGCACCCTCAAGCTCACCACTCCCACTTACGGAGACCTTAACCACCTGGTCTCCGCCACCATGAGTGGGGTCACGACTTGCCTTCGTTTCCCCGGTCAGCTCAACGCTGACCTCCGCAAGCTGGCTGTCAACATGGTTCCCTTCCCTCGTCTGCACTTCTTCATGCCCGGCTTTGCTCCCCTCACCAGCAGGGGTAGCCAGCAGTACAGAGCCCTCTCTGTGCCCGAACTCACTCAGCAGATGTTCGATGCCAAGAACATGATGGCTGCCTGCGACCCACGCCACGGCCGCTACCTCACCGTGGCCGCTGTGTTCCGAGGGCGCATGTCCATGAAGGAGGTGGATGAGCAGATGCTGAATGTGCAGAATAAAAACAGCAGCTACTTCGTGGAGTGGATCCCCAACAACGTCAAGACAGCCGTGTGCGACATCCCGCCCCGTGGCCTCAAGATGGCCGCGACCTTTATCGGCAACAGCACTGCTATCCAGGAGCTGTTCAAACGCATCTCTGAGCAGTTCACGGCCATGTTCCGCCGCAAGGCCTTCCTCCACTGGTACACTGGCGAGGGTATGGATGAGATGGAGTTCACTGAAGCGGAGAGCAACATGAACGACTTGGTGTCCGAGTACCAGCAGTACCAGGATGCTACAGCCGAGGAGGGAGAGTTTGAGGAGGAGGGAGAGGAGGAGGTGGCCTAAGGCTGAAGTCACTCATTGTTTCTCATCTGCACTCATGACTCCATCCAACCATCCATCCACTCATTCCGGTCCTACTCTGCTCTCTTTTTCTTTTCCTAGAGCACTGTCCTTTCCCAGTTTTCTTGTTCCTGTATTTTCTTAGTTCTTCCCGTTTCTGTCTGCCTCTTCTCCTCATATCTCTTGACCCTGTCCCCCTTCCTGCCAGAGTAGGACTCACACTTTAAACATGTAAACACAGTGCTCTTTTAGAGGTAGCTAACACAGATGTGTGCTTGTGGGTTATTTGTTAAATTGTTTTTATTTTGGAGGGTTTGTTTTGCTTAGTGTTTGTTAATTATCATCGGTTAAACAATTGCATACCTGGAACACATTCACTTCATTCAAATATTATGACTTGTGTAATTTGACATTGATTAAAATACATTTGTGGGAAAAATATCCATTTGTGTATTTACTTTTTTCTCTCACATTTGAAGTTGGTAAATGGCCTGTATTTGTATAGCGCTTTACATAGTCCCTAAGGACCCCAAAGCGCTTTACACACCCAGTCATCCACCCATTCACACACACACATTCACACAAGTTCACTCTGATACACTATTATTAAAATAATACTTCAGTCTGGAAGAGAAAGAACTTGATTTTAACTTTCAGCCTCGATGTCACAGGAAGTAAATCAAAATGGAGCCCTACAACAGATTTAGGCAGTGTGGCTGCAGCAACACAAGGAGGCAGTATGACATTTGTGAGTGTGGTTCTTTTCTGAGCAGGATGTGCATGTGTTATTGTCGCCTCACTACTTCAGTATTTTGTTATGGTGTTCAGTTCTAATTCCTGCTTATGTGAGCAGTATCAAGAAACATATTTAGCTTTCTATATCGGTTATATGATTTATACTAAAGTGAAACCAGCACCTTTCAGTTCCTCAGTAAAGGCTGCCATTACGTTGGCACTCGGGGAAAGGTTTAATACAGAGTGATTTATCAACAGGTTCCTGGCAACTGTTCTAATGTTAAAGTAAAGACTTATCCATTTTAAAAACGTAAATATGCAAATTTCCCAAAGTTTTTTGTAAGTTCTTTACTTTTGCAGCTGCTAATGTGAATATGTGGTTTTTGTTAAAAGTCAAATTTGCATTTAAAATGCACGAAGAACAAAAAACATTAAACGATAAAGGAATTTTAAGCCAAGTGTCTATAAATGGCCTGAATTTTGATAGGTGGTCTTATAGCAGACGTCATTCACACACGAAAACCACACATACTGACATAGATCAGGAAGTGTTCTGTCATTCCAGTGCTGATTGAGCAGGCTGCTGTTACTGTTGCAGTCTCTGTCACTGTTACATCAGAGGTATGGTTGTCAACTAGTACACCTGCTGAAGACCTCTCTCCTCTTGGATGCCACACATGGACACAGTCGCATTTGGACAGTATGGGCTCCAGACTGAAGTAAGTAATTATGTCATTTTTGTGTGTCGACTTCCATCACCATCAGTATGCCCGTCAGTCTGTTCTTGCGGTTTCTATTACTTCCTCTCGCAACTGCACAGGAAGTTTCCTGTAGCAGTTCTGTCGCCTTCTATCTGTTGCCATATGCTTCACGGTACATTTGTTCTTGTTCACAGCAAAGAGAAAAGTTCCTCTTTCGTTCACACATATGACTCGTTTGTATTACTTGGCTGTTGATTTGTTCTCAACATTACACCTGGTTTATTTTTGTTTATGCTCAGAATCTTCTTCGTTTTGAGAAAATTGATGCTAGACGTGGTGTCAATTCGAAGCACTGTCTCAACATGTATATGACTATATTTGGTGGTTAATGGGTTTTAAGAATAAATTTGTGTCATTGCTCTTAAATCTCTTTCCTGTCAGACAAAACCCTGAGCGAACCTTCTACTGGTTCTTTGAAGCAACTTGCCCTGTAGCCAGAGACAAAGGTGAGGCCTCTGTGGTTTATCATCTGTTGCAGAGCAACTTAGCTACGCAGAGTGATTTGTCAGCACTGGACAAGTTGATTAAAACTGCTCTTCCATTATTTTCTGTAACTGTATAAACCTACGTTTTTTCATTTTCCTACATGACACACAGCACCGATTTGAATTTCAAGCACTTGGCTTCAAAAATAAAAGATGATGTTTTTTATTTATGTATTATAAAATCATTAAAACGTCACCGCTAGTCTTTATAAAGGTGTTTCTGCTTGCACTGAGAATTGTTCATGCTTCCTGTCATGTGATCAAAAAAACCCACACAGCCTGTGTAGTCAAACATGAACTACATAGAAAGATGGTGTAGTGATCCCTCTGACTGAGCAGCTGAGCATGTGCAGAAGACCTTAAATGCTAAATAATGTTTAAAAAGCATTATATTTATACATTTGGAATCATTTGCTACTACTTTTACCTCATTATTTTCTTTATTTTCATCATAGTTATTTTCTAAACTTTTAAAAGGCTGCTACAAAATAACTTCTAAATACATTTTAAATGTAGAATTAGCATTAGTATTTGTCCGCTCACTTATTTTAATGTTACAGATCCTGGACTGCTGTTTCAGTTTCCAGAAGACTTCAATGATGAGGTAGCTTGTGTTTTCCTGCCCTTGTGAACAAACGTAATAATATTTATGCTTTAAATAAAAAAAAAAATAGCCTTTGTTTTGTTTGTGGGGTTTTTTTTACACAAAGTGAGAACCAGTGTTTTAAGTTGTTCAATATGAAGCTTTACTTCTTGTTTCAGTTAAATTCCTGAAACATCAGCTTACTGACATTCTCATCTACAATAGGGGAACACCTTAAAATCATATCATAACATAACATTGTATGTGCTTGTTAACTTACTGGTCCTCTAAACTTCGATGGCATGCCCCCCTCCCCCACTCAGGCCTGAAAAAAAGCACAAAAAAGGTTCATGCCCCACAATTTTTTTTAAATCTTTACAACAACAAAAGCGCTTCCAAATTGAAATTTAATGAATTAAAGTGCTCCACTTGTGTGGCCAAGCTGTAGTTAGATTACTTTCTGCTATGCACCCTGACAGAGATCACAGTATGCATCTAGATTATTTGTCCTGTTAGGTTTTCAAAATTGTTTCCCACTTTCTAGGAGTCCTGTCAAACATTGCCCAGGTTCTGCTTCCCGTATGATATACAAAGGTGAGTAGAATAAACTTGTTGGTTTACTTCAGACTGCATTTCTGTATCATTTGTGTTTCATATCTTGTCTTCTCTCTACATTTGTCTACTCAGAGTGAGAGATGGGGTGGCTGTGCAGCACTTTACTTTTGTTCTAACTGACCTTGAGGGATGTCAACGCTTTGGCTTTTGCCGTCTCACCAACAGCACACATACCTGCCTTTGCATTCTAAGGTACATTTCAACATGTGTTAAAAATATTTTAACACCAATTCTATTTGCATTACTTTCATTTTCAGGATACCGTTGTTAAAAAGTGTTGTGGTTGTGTTATTTTTATCAATGTTATTACAGCTATCTTCCATGGTTTGAAGTGTTTTACAAACTACTCAACAACTTGGCTGACTATCTCTCAAAAGGGCAGGTAAGATTCTCATTTGTAATATTTATCTTCTCCCACTTGTCTCTTAACCGCAGTTAAACTGTTAATAAAAGATGGACATAGCATTTGTTGGTTTGTAAGATCGTATATTGAGACTAATAGCTGAGCGTTTTGTCCATTTCCATTTTCCTACACAAGGATTTGACTGAGAAACCAAGGACAGTGAATACTCTTATGGTAGTAACTTGTCAACTACAACATAGTTACACGTAGCAAATATACTTGCTGTATTGTATTCAACTCTCACAGGATTCTTGAATAATTCTGTATCAAATAAAAGAATGCAGGTTTAAAGCAGTTCTACATTAGCTTCACATTTCCAAGCAAGAGGCTTCATCCATCTGTGTCCATGTAGCATCTATTTCAGTATGCTTAACATGACCACTTCATCTCTTCAACAGACCAGTGAAATGAAAGTTCTTTTGGCATCACTCTACAACCAGCCCCTTCCACTGGCTGCTGGATCCGTCACCCTGCAGATGGTAAGTCTCTAATTAGCCAACAAGAACTTGGAGTCACACAAAACTATACTGCTGTTTTCTGTCAGTGGTTAGTGTGTTGTTGTTTTTTTCTGAGGGAGAGCAGGTTTTGGTCAGCACAGAAGTGTCCCATCCTGTTGGACACTCAGAGAGACAAAAGGGGGTGAGTCCCACAGGAGTTCATGTGGTCTGGAATCACAGCTTTGTAGATACAGACTAACTCCTGCTGGAAAACTACAGTTGTCTGTGCTTGGTGGCTACAGCTGCAGACTAAAACCTTGTGTTTAAACCAAAGCATGCACAACATGCACTAATATCTGGCATTCCTTATAGCCTTTGGAACAATTTGTTTATTAATCCAAAAGCCATAAACATGCCATTATGTTACTGACCCCAACAACTGTTTTGTCTTATAAGAAATGCCTCTGTGTGGCCGAAAGCTGTAACAGGTTTTATTTTATGAATGTTTGTGCTTTTTTGAGTTTCATTCCAAAATAAATTGGTTACCTGAAAAACATATTTACTCACCTTGTACAATTCCTTTGCATTTGCAATGGAGAATATATTTAGAAAGTTTCAGTCCTGGTTGATGGGGAAACTCTTATGATTACAATGGAAAAAGCAGGTGTTACATTAGTAGCATTTTTTTTATGTAGTTCTAAATGTTAGTTGAGTTAAGTCAATTTAAACACATTGCTTTTGCAGAAAAATGCTAATCTTAAAGAGCAACAAAATTAAGTTTAAATCTCATGAAGGATTTCAAGAGTTGAGATTTGAGTTGAGTCAGAGACTGTACATAAAGGATGGACAAAAACACCGTGCTGTCGCAAACCAACAAACCATTGGTTTGTTGACTTCTGTTGTGAAACTTCAGGCTAATCATTTTTCATCAGTGTCCTAGTTTTTCAACAACACCCTATGAGAATCTCCACGCTTGTAAAATAGTGTCTTGTCAAATACTAGCCAAATGCCAAACCATATGCTGATTATTTTTATTATTACATTGGATTCCTAGGTGACTTTAGGATTTATATTTGATTATGATGCTTTGTATCAGCCTCAGATATGTATTTGCATTTTTATGCTTAATCAGTGCTGTATGTGCCTGCTTTATGGGTGGTTGGGTTGGGGAGGAGAGTTTTAAGGCTTGCTGTGTATACTTGATTATATTGCTTGTATCGTGCATCTCAGACATATACTTGTATCTTATAGCCTGTTAAATATTGTTTACTTGCCTAGGGACTGCAAGTGGAACATAGGTAGTAACTAAATATGGTAATGGCATGTGAGGTCAGTAAGTTTGTGCAAAGTTCCTGACAAATACAAAATGCAACTAAACCTAAAACTATTAAAGATGATGTGAAACTGGTGATTGTGGCCACAAACCTATTAGAAACATGTTCTCTGAGGTCATGCATTGAGTAAGTAACAGAATGACTTTCAAAAAGAATCCTACATAAATGATTTCATTTTGCAGCCAGATGTGCCATTGTCCGCTGCCCCCCCCCCCCTCCCCCCACTGGCTTCATTTTTAAGACCATGAAGCTACATCCATCTTTTATATACAGTCAGTGATTATTTTTTAGCTCACATAACTGTGTGTGCATGTGTAATTGATTGCTGTAGAGGGAATTTTGGAATGAAATACTAAATTATATGTCTATAACCTTTGATGTGTGCATATATGATGTGGAAGACACTAATCAGCATACTAAACCGTGTTGCTAAATGCAAAAACACTTCCCAAAAATTTCAGCGATATTATCTCAAGGATTACTGATAGTGTTGATAAAGTATGAGCAATGTTTTATTTCATATGTTTTGGCAGGTTCCATACTTCATCGCTCCAGACCCCAGAAGTCTCCCTTCCATACCTGAAAACGTAAGCATGGTTAGGTTAAAAATTTAAGGCTAAATTTTAAATTTCAACAAGCAGTGATGGATTATGTGAACACGCCTTTCCCCACTTCAAGCTAATATTTCTATCTGTTTCTTGTTTTATACACCAGAGGAACTTGACCGAGTTGATTGTGGCAGTAGACGTGGGGAACCTGCTTCAGCTGTATGCCAGTATGCTGTTTGAGAGACGCATCCTCATCTTTGCCAGCAAACTCAGCACTGTAAATTACACAATTCTCTTTTATCCATTGCTTTACTTTAAATGTATTTACATCAACTTTGTGGTATAAAAGAGAACTCCCATCCCCCTAACCCATCCATCACATTTGGTACATGACTAACATGAATTCATTTTCACACATCAAGCATAATGAAAAGTAACTAGGCCTTATCAGGTCTTAAAATGATATAATTACCAGCTCAGACGAACAAAAACACATGCCATATCCTCCAGAGAACCGAGGAAACAAAAGTATCTCTCAGTTGAACTGTTTTTGTCCACTACAGAGGACATGATGAGTAGGTCGGATCTCAAGAGGATATTAAATGCCAAAATGCAGAAGCAGCGTGTGTGAAAAACGAACTATACTCAGTGATTCAAGAGATTGTTTAACCACTTTTGTCCGCAATAACTTGAAGGAATTATTTTCTGTATGACTTTGTCAGTCTCTCACATGATTGTGGAGGAGTTTTGGCCCAGACTTCTATACAACATTGCTTCAGTTAATTAAAATTTGTGCTGGAGTTTGATTGAGCCATGACAACACCTTTACTCTTTTCTTTTTTATCCATTCTACTGCACATGTACTGTTGTTCGGTTCCATAACCCAGTTTTGGCTAATTTTGTCCTCTCAGTGACTGCAAAGTTCCCATGCCCTGCAGCTGCAAAAAAGCTCTAATCATCAATTTTATCTCTGTGCTTGATAGTTGGTATAATGTGTTTATGTTTGGGTTGGTATGCAGTGTTGTGGCCAAACATCTCCAGTTACGTCTACTCTGTCCAAAGGACATTGTTTCAGAAGTCTTGTGGTTTGTTTAGGTGCAGTTTTGCACTCATGCCGTCATGTTCTTTTTACAGAGGCGAGGCATTGTCCTGGCAACCCTTCCAAACAAGCCATACTTCAAATTGTTCTGCCATGAACTTAACATAACATGTTACCTGAGGCGTGTAAAGTCTTAGACCAGTTGTTGGGATTGTAGCATCGTCTTATCATGGAGTAAATTTTCTTTAACTCACGGGAAGACTGGCAGTTGTCTTAAGTGTTTTCCACTTGTGAATAATATTTTTCATTTCTCGTGTCTCATTGTTGAGTAATGGATGTCAAATTGTTTGGAAATGGCCACATAAGTCTCCCCAAGCTCATGGGCAGTAATAGCTGCCTCACTATGATCATTGATGATGTCTTATGTTTTTTGGCATTGTATTAATACACACTTAAATACTCCACTCCAACAAACTGCCCAAACTTCTGATTTTGTTGATGATGAAGCAACATCTGCAGGCTACTTAACCCTTAATTTAACAACATACGTAGTTTTTCACACAATGCTTCTACATTTAAGCTTAGTTTGTTGTAAATAAATAATGGCAGGTCATGTTGCTTGTTGATGTTCATCAGGTTATGTTTAATGTTCTGATATGTTAAAGCTTAGGATGGAGAGGGGCTGTGCTTTCCCTTTATGATTGTACAACTATGTTTGGTCAGCTGCCATTAAAGTCAGTAGCAACACTAGTATCTGCTGAATCCATGTAACTGGAAGTCAGACGTAGAGCAGCTAGAACATGTTTGAATCTATAGTTTTGTAGTCATACCTTGACCACTATTTTTGGCATGTGTCAAACCACACAGGAAGATTTGTGTGCTAAAGCTTTTCTCCATTTTGTGCGTTTAGCTGACATCCTGTGTGCATGCACTCAGTGCTGTGCTATACCCCATGTACTGGCAACACATCTTCATACCTGTCCTGCCACCGCACTTACTGGACTACTGCTGGTGAGATTTGTCTGTTTACGTGTTTAACTGCCTACCTATCTATCTACAAATCTGCCTTCCTGCCCACAGCTGTTTAATTGATATTTGTTTTTTAATGGTCACAGTGCACCCATGCCTTACCTGATAGGAGTCCACAGCAGTCTATCTGAGGTAAACTGCTGACCTTATACTTCAATATAAAGCCACTGTTAAACTCAAATCCTCCAAATCTGTCAGATTTGTCTTGAGATATTGAAGCCTAATCTGTTACTGTCTGTCTGACAGAGGGTGAGGAGTCGTGGGTTGGAGGAAGTTGTTATTCTGAATGTGGATACTAACACCCTGGAAACCCCTTTTGATGACCATAAAAGGATACCTTCAGATGTGGTAATAAATAGTCTTAGTTTGTGTGATGATGCATAAGCTGCTTCTTTTGTTTCCACACTTTTTTATTTTAAGCAGGAAAGTGTGATTTCACTAACTATTTTCGCCCATTCACTGCAGCCCTACACGCTACTTTGATCTTCAACATTCATAATCTTCAACTGGACCCATGTGAGAATAGCTTAGATGACTGTCTGGTAAACTTGATTTGCCTGCTACAAAATCTGACAATCAGGCAGCATCCTGGCTGAAATCAAACACTGGACTATTTCAGAGGTGTCAAACTCATTTTACATGGTGGACCGCATATAGCCTACTTTGATCTTAAGCGAGCTAGATCAATGAAACTCCCCTTTCTGTCAGTGTCAATTACATATTTAACTTAGTTTTTCCACGATGAAGAAAAAAAAAGGAAATCTGTCAGCACGACTCTTCAGACTTAAAGTGAAAGAAATAAAATCACATTAAAAGTTCTGGTAGCTTATTGCCCAGACATTTTTGGTTTAAGCTGTAATCTTAAAAACTGAAATTTCTATACTAAAATCTGAAAAAGTGAAAAACAGAAACTTTTATGTTTTTCACAAAGTTACAGAGGTTTCATTAGGGACATAGCTAAGCATTTTACAATTTAGCATAATTTTGTAAGTTGAAATTTCTTCAGTACTGAATAGCAGAAATTAGGCTTTCATGTCAGCGGTTATATTTTTTGGGGGGGGGACTCAGTGGCCGACAACACTGTTCACAATGGTGAACTGTAATAAGCAAGCGAATAAAGCAGGAAATATCACTGTCAATTTTTTTATGGAAAACTGGTATCGAAGCACAGTGAGAGATAGATATAATTGCACACGTTTGATATCCCATCCAACTATTTGAAACATTTCTGAAGCGAACTATCTCACGTTATGTACTAAAGTAAGGAAGGGCAAGTTTGGACAATTCCCCAGCATATTCTCTTGATTTCACCTCCCTTTTAGTGATAAAAATGACAATAGAATATAATGATGCTACTTAGGGGACAGGTGTTATGATGAAAACTAGGCTCAAAACCTATAAAAAGGAAACAAGAGTCCTCTTAACACATTTGAAATAGTGTTTACATGTGAAGAACATGAGACAAATAAGACCACTAATAAACATAGTTTACTAGTTATGGTTTAAATACATTTAATTCACAGTATACATTACAGTTGGACCAATCAGCGATTTTTAGACTGCCTTGGGTACTGGAAAATCACAAAGTTTTATCTCTGAGCAGGGACATACTGGGCCCAGAAACTGTGCTAAAAGAAGAAAAATTTACACCATGCAAGATTGTCGAGTTGCTCAAATAGTTTTTAAGCCCTTGTAAAAGTCAGCCTCATTAGTATGAACTAGTCTCAGTGCAAGTTTCCTGACACAGAAGTGCACATTCAACATTTAAAAAGGCACAAATTCTGAGCGCATATATATTAATAAACATATTACAGATATAAATACAGATGCTGTATGTGTCCAGATGTCCGGATTGAAGATGTGTTTGAAGCGCCAAGCGGTGTCACCTGGATGTGGTGTTTCTCAGGCCTTCCTGAAGGCTCAGGCTCTGCTCTTTGGAGGCTACAGGGATGCACTGCAGCCTAATGAGGTCTGTCGTACATGAAATACATATCGGTATTTATATATGTATTTAGAAAATCAATTTAGGCACTTTTATTTCCACATTTCCCAACATATTTAATTTAAATTCTCTAAGTATTCTGCAGCTCTGCACATCTGTTATATCAGTATTTATTTTTAGGAGTAATTCTTCTTTTGTTGTTCATGGCCGTCTCTATGTGTTGCTTATTGCAGGAAGGAGAAATATGTTTCTGCGAAAACCTGTTTTCAGATCACAAATCTCAGAGTATGAAGCAGTTTCTTCAGAGTGCTGTTCATTTGCAGTGCTTCAAACAGGTAAATACTGCCCTCTGTTGTACACTTAATGCAATTGTAATAGTAGCTGAGCAGTGGTTGGACAGAGATTTAGAAAATGTTCAAGGTGATTGCATAACAGCCATTGATAGAGATTTGATAGATTGTGTTATGCTAAACAGATTACTATTTTTTAAAATAATAATAATCATTATTTTTTTACATAATTAACAAAAAAGATTTTGAATTTGGCGTGAAGTCAGGTGCACAGGCCAAGCATCTTCATGTCACTAGAAATGAGTGAGCTGTTTTATTGATGCTGTATATTTGTTTGTTTTTTCAGTTCATCGATGCTCGTTTGGATATTCTGAATAATAAAAATGAACCAGATGATCTCTTTGAGGAGGAGATTATAAAGTGTGAATCCACAGCAGGTGTGTATCTGTATCTTTACCTGTGTGGTTGTGCATGTGTATGTCCATTTTTTTCATTGCTTGCTTATGAAATTATTTCTTTATGTAGGAAGAGGTAAATCCTATCAACAGTTAGTTGGTAATTTAAAGGTAAGTTCACTTAATCTTCAAAGAAACACTAATGCATTTGGCATCATCTTGGCAAAAATTCTTGCATTTGTACTTTTGACAGAAAGGAGGAGGTGCTCTCATCCTCAACATGAAGTCCAAAGCAAACATGAGAGTGAGTACAGTGTTGAGGTGTTTTTTTTGTTTTTTTTTAATTATTATTCTGAACTAATACTATGATTATGTTGCGCTGCTGTAGGTCTGCTACTAATCTGTTTATCTGCTTATCTCTTCTAGGCCAAAGTTCTTGCCAAGTCAGGTCTGAAAAACCTGCTGATACATAAGGTGAGCGCATGTTCATGTGGGCAAATGCTTTGATGGATAAAAATTATACTGTGTTTTTAATAAACTTTTGTTTTGTGTTTGATGCAGGTTAATGATGAAGAGCACACCCTTCAGAGAGGTGGATCGGTATCACACCGCCGTGCCCAATCTGACTGCCTGCAGAACCGCCTACCAATCACACAGCACTTCGGGAGGGTGAGATACCACAATTTAATCTCATGCACCAAACCCACATCTAAAAAAAAAAAAAAATCACTCTTTTAAAATCTAGATATCTACACTCACTGGCTTTATTAGGTACACCTCATTGCATTTAGGCATGTAAAAGTGATCAAGATGACCAGCTGAAGTTTAAACCCAGGATGAGAATAGAAGAGGAAGATGGTTTAAGTGGCTTTATACATGGCGTAGATTGGTGTCAGATGGGCACCCCAGTGTTTCAGAAACCACACAGCTGTCTGTCCAGTTTTAATGGTCTGACAAAGAGAAAATATTTAAAGAGTCACAATGCTCCACATAAAAATCGCTTGTTGTCAGAGAAGAATCGCCACATTGCTTAAAGCTGAGAGGAGGGCAGCCATTATTCAAATAACCTTTTATTACACCCAAGGTATGGACAAAAGCATGTCTGAAATAACAATACATTAAACATTAAAGCAGATAAAAAAAAAAATCTTACAGCAGAACATGACCACACGGTATTATTCCTGTCAGCTAAGAACAGGAAACTGAGGCTACAATTTACAGACTCACCAAAATTGGGAAAGAGATGATTGGAAAGGCCTTGACTAATCTGATGAGTCTTCATTTCTACTGCAACATTTGGATGGTAAGGTCAGAATTGCGCATAAACACCATGAAGCATGGATCCATCCTGCCTTTTTTCAACAGTTCAGGCTAAAATTGCCTGCACAGTCACCAGATCTCAATCCAATAGAGGATCTCAGGGATGTAGTGAGATGGATTTCCAGCACTTGTGTGCAGCCAACAGATCTGCAGTAACTGCAGGATATTATCATGTCAATACAGACCAAATTCTGAGGAATGATTACAGCACCTTGTTGAAGTTATGAAAGCAAAAAGGAGTCTAACCCAGTACTAGCAAGGTGAACCTAATAAAGTGGCCAGTCAAGGTATAATATAAATATAACCCTGGGACCTCATTTGCTTCTGTATTGTTTTATATTATTCTTATAACATCTCAATGGTTTTCTTGTGGAAAAATTGTATTACCAAACCTTTGCTTTGTTGTTGCATCATGTCAGTCACGTCCCCGTCGACCTGCTCATAAATCTAAGACTCCTAGAGACAAGGACATCATGAAAGACAGTGAAGATACATGGGATGGGTAAGCTGTGATGAAATATATTCACTCATCTACAGAGTGTTTTAGAATACACTGAGGCTGTTACAGCTTAAGCCAGCATTGTATTAACTGCCTAGCTGTACTAAATGTAGCTGTACTTGTTCAGTTCAATTTATGTAGTGCAAATTCACAACAACAGTTGTCTCTTGGCACTTTATATTGTAAGGTAAAGAATCTACAATATTAATAAGAAACCCCAGCAACCACACAGCTCCTTGCCAAATGGCAATAGTGGGAAAGAAAAATTCCCTTTTAACAGGAAGAAACCTCCCAGGAAGTCAGGGAGGGGCAGCATAAAAGAAACACTATGAGAGAAGTGCAATAATTACCAATGATTAAATACAGTAGTCCTGTTTATAAAGGAGTAATTTAAAAAAAAGTGAGTAAAAAAGAAACGCTCAGTGTATCACAGGATGTCCCCCAGCAGCCTAATAAATAATCTGTGTGCTGTCTCCAAACTGGGAGCTGGTTCTGTAGAAGAGGGATAGCTGAAAGCTCTGCCTCCCAGTCTACTTTTGAAAAGTCTAGGAGAGACGGATGGGATGGAGTTCTCCACACAAGACCAGGATTTCTCCAGAATGTTTCCCAGTTATTTATGAAACACACACCATTTTTGGACACCACTGAGACAGTGAGAGGTTTAAGGAGAACATGACAGGAACACAAAGTAATAGAGTGAATGTACCATTCACCAACTGCTTTTCAGATTAGGGTTTAAAACAAAAACGGATAAAAACAGATCAAACAGGATTCAGACTCCTTCCCTTTTGCCAATTTTTTGACTTGAAATAAATAAAATGGAAATAGGGGTGGGCGGTATAAACTGTATATGGTAGAAATGATATAAATTTGGCCAACGATAGAGATTTTGACTATATCGCTCTACCGCGATAGCGCATGTTGATGGTGTCATCAAGCTGCGCCCGTTTTGGTCAAAAGCATTGCAGCCGCTGTAAACAACATCATCTGCAAATTATGCCTGGTGACAGTAATAGCAAAGAGACGAAGCACTTTTGGAATATGGGGAAAGCCAAAAACTGTGCTTCCTCTACTTCCCTACCATTGATTCATTACTGCTGAATTCTCTCGCAGCTGCTCTATTCCAATGTTGTTGCAGTATATTAATGACTAATTAATAGTCAGATCTGCAGTAACTGCAGGATATTTGTGCATGGATTATCTCAGTTGTTCTCCTGACTGAAGTTTGGTCCATTTATATCATCCTGCCATGCAATTGCATTTGTCCCTAACCATCAGAAACCCTCACGTTAACTTTTATCGAGTGGAAAAACATTAGCGGCCATCCGTCAGCTTCACTGTGCTAATGTTATGCTAACATAGCTGTTTTGCTAGCGATCACGTAGCACATCCATACCAACATACATACCAGCTAGTCCGACTTCAGTAACCCTACAAACATCACTGCTGTTTAGTTTTCCGTCTTCATTTATGTTGGAAGTGATAGCAGAGCTGTACGTTTGAATTTCTCCAGAAATCTCTCAGTCAGAACATGTCATATCATGTTTAGGTCAGAGCTAGCGAGCTAACGTCCTGCTAACTTCTAACTCAGTTAAATTTAATACATTCTGTTTTCATGGATGCCTGGATGTTAAACTTAATTGTTACACCTGGTAAAGCAGCAGCTGATCATTTTATTAAAGATGAAAGAATATAGACAGTTTTTAACTCTCAGTGATGCCGCAGTGTAGGGACCCAGATTACTCCGCGAGGCTCCTGACTACGGTAGCCGTAATCTCCAACAATCCATCAAGCGGTGCCCTTCATAGCTTACCAAAGTCGTACTAAAACATTTTTGACAGATTTCTGTGCGCCGTGTACCACATAAAATCGGTTCGAGGTCAGTAAGCACAACCAGAATTCATACATAAGGCACACTGTCGATTTTTGAGAAAATTAAAGGATTTTAAGTGTGCCTTATAGTGTGTAAAATACGTTATACAGAAGAAAAGAATATATCGCGATATATATCGTTACCGCACATGCTTCAAATTATACCGTGATATGGATTTTAGGCCATATCGCCCAGCTCTAAATGGAAATAAGTCCTTAAAGCTGTACTCTGCAAGTAAAAACAAGTGTATAAATAACTAAATATTATTACATTAACATTCAGACTTTTACAATCCACACGTGTTTTGATGTGAATTGTATGTTTTAATTACATTTTAGATGTTTGTAAAACTCTAAGTTTAACATTTAATTTTACAGGCTAGGAAGGGTTTAGAAAGACATGTGGTTTATGGACAATCCATCAATTCACATAGTCAAAACCAAGCCTTCATATCTAAGCAACTCTCTGAAGACCTAAATAATAAACTGCGGAGAAGAGTTTATCAAACAGCATGTGGAAAGAAAACTGTGTAGAACTCCAAGAATAGGTTAGAAGAGCATCGGGCACTAATTATCATTTGGATAATATACTGTATCTTTACAGTGGAGAATTTTTGTTCATACCGTTTTGTTTGTTGCTATCATTTCAGAGCTATGTCTGGGTCCAGGACTGAGCCTGACTCTGAGCTCCAGAAGGATGAAGAAGAAGAAGATGAGGAGGAGGAAGATACACTGCTGTGTGATGAAGAAGAGATGGATCTTCTTGGGGAGATCTTTGATACACTGAGCTCTCGTAGCTCCCATGACCGTGGCCTGCTGTACGGCACCCGCAGCCTGGATCTGTTTGGGCCAGACAGCCATGACTTTATCACACGGGTAAGAAAACGGGTACAAGTGTCCCTAACACACACAAGTGAATGCAATTTCTGATCTGTCTGTGTTTTCCAGCGTGTTCCAACCAATCCAAGCCAAGAGAGCTTGTCTCTGTCCATCAGTGGCAGTGGCAGCTTGCACAGCTGGAATCTGGAAACAACAGAGGAGTTATCAGATCTGACAGCAGACACTGACTGGCCATGCATGGACACTAGTGTACCAGAGGAGGAAGGGTTGGAGAATATGAATATGCAGTCAGAAAACAAAACAGAAGAGCCAAAAAATGGACAGAGGCAGGACGGAGAAAAACAGGAAGAAGTGACAGGAGCAATAAATGGGAATCAAGCAGAGGAAACTGATGATCAAAATAAGTTTAAGGAAGTAAAGTTAGAGGAAAATATAGAGAAACAAGATCCGGGAGAGGGTGTAAGTTTATGGGAGGACCCGGTTAATGAAATATGTGCCAAGAGCGATGAAGGCTTAAAAGAAAACAAAGAGGATGAGCAAAATCAGACAGAGGAGGTAATTGCAGAACCTGAGATGGAAAGAGAAATACGTGAAAGTCCAAAAGCAAGAGAAGAAGAAAAAGAGAGCCAACTGGAGAAAAATGAGGAGGTAAGAGGATCTTTAAGCAAACTTATAAACCCAAATCCTAAACATCCCAACTCTGTTGAAGAAGAGCAAAATCAAGGGAAGGAGGCAGTTCCAGATACTACAGTCTCTCCTGGGCCTCAGATTCCTGCTGTTGACCCTAACCCTACATCAGTTCAAGAAAAAAAGATTGAAGTAGCTACAGAAAAACTGGAGCAAGAGGTAAAGCAGACCCCCTCTCCTCCTAAAGTGCTATCTGCTGCAGCACGCTTTCAGTCTCAAGGATCCAGCCAAAGCTTCCAGGTAAAGTCCAGGGTTAAGGCCTTCACTGAACCTGGGAAACCTTGCACTGTGTTCAGAAACAGGGAGAATGCACAAATGCCATGTGACTCAAATACATCAGAAACAAACAACCGCACGGAGGAAGCTGAAGAGGAAGAACGACCTCCAGTCAAAGTGTCAGAACTGAAGAAGAGATTTGAAGCTTAAACAATGCTGGTTACATTCTAGTTTTTGTTACTTAAAATCCAATTAAATTGATACATTTGGTTTCTCTCTGCATTTCCCCTGCTTCTCCGTTACTCTTAATCCCAAGCCCATTTGGTTTTACTGAAAATATAAATTATGAAATAAAAGTCAACAATGTAGTGTTATTTAAAGGCTGACCTCTGTAAATTGTAGCAAATGTTACTCAAATGAGGGTGAATGTTGCACTTGGGGATAAGTTTCAGATGAACATTTTCTGCATTAGTATTTATGAATATAACAAGCTGCAGTGTATACAAACACAAAGTAATGAAAAAAAGAACAATGTTCCCATTTTAAGTAGTTTTGGACTTTTTAAAGGCCGTCTCTCTACAATAACAAAAACAATACTGCCACACTCTTACAAACTGGCTGTTTTCTTAGTATGTAAACACATTTTATTGCTTGTATATTTTATACTTGGTGAAATGGTTAATTACTTAGAATTAAGACAGCATGGCTGAAATAAATAAGAAGAGAGTAAGAAAAATGCATGAAAAACGTTTTTCCTGTTGCCTGCTGGGAGACCAATTTGTTACTGAAAGAAATTTTTTTTCTTCAAATGTATTTGTGTGGAAAAGGCATGCTATCCATCAGATTCTTTAATAAAAACTGACGCATTCTGGGTATTTACATTTTGCGACCATTTCACTTACGATCTGAATAACCTGAACTTGAATAAAATAAATACTTTGAAAACTGCTTCTCAGCTTCAACGCTCCAAGACGATGGGCAACAAGCAGGAATACTTAGTGTGCACATTGCAGTTTATTTACATAACACCTTGTGAAACATGCATTTTGATTTGTTTTAGATTAAGTTGAGCTTTTCCTAAGTTATATGAAAGTGCATCACAGTCAATCTTTTAAATCAATATTTCTTATAAATGCAAAAAACGTGTAAAAATATACATTTTTATATATAAATACACAGAACAAGCCACACAGAAAAAATACTAACCTGCGTACAAATACAAAGTGTTATTTAACTCATGTTCCTTGCTCATGTGGCAGAATAAAAGGGAGTGACTTGTTTACATTGCATTGCACAAACCTCTCTCTTCTCTTCGTGCAGTGAAACAGATGATAGAATAAATTTAGAGGTCTGATCAGTCTTTTGTTGTCACTGGCTATTAGAAGCTGCAGCACAAATAGCGTTTAGTTTACTTACAAACTGCTGCTGCAAAACATGATGATCTAAGCACAGGATCACAGGAAGCCATCAGTTATAAGTTCATAGCCTGACAAAGTATGTGAGGACTCATATCAGACGTTCTTCTTTGGGCAATGGTAGGGGCAAGCCAGGTTTTTCACAACCCGCTGACCTTGACTGTTTCTTCTCCACCGCACTGGGCTTGTATGTTCCCTCCATGCTTCTTTTTTTCCTAATGACGCAAAGTAGCAACAGCGTAGTCAAGCTGAGCAGGGACAGCACGGTGGAGACAAACACTGGCACCATGGGTGAGATCGACACCTCCGTGGCCATGCTGAGGAGAGAAATCACAAACTTTTAAAGTCATCAATACGTAATTTATAACATCAACATGAAAGAAGTTGTTACAACCTCTAAGGGTCAGTTGTTCCAACAAGTGTTTCACATTTGCGCACTGGAGGGCAGTTACCTCAGTTACTGAATTCAGGCACCCTAGTGGGGATGCACAACAGTTTTTTTTTGTTTTTTGTTTCTTTAACCAGAAGCAAACAAAAGTGAAAATGTTAATTTAGACTGTATGATTAATGATCAGCTTAGAGGAAAACCGCATATTGGGTCAGTTGAAAAATAAGTTGAGAGTGTTTAAAATGAGCTCACCTCCCGATAGAGTAGAAAGGATCATTCAGGTCTGCAGGATCTGTTCTTACATTTGCACCATGTAACTGTGGAGCATTAAAAAATTATATATATATATATATATATATATATATATATATATATATATATATATATATATATATATATATATATATATATATATATATATATATATATATATATATATATATATATCATTCAGCCGTAACATTAAAGACACCTCCTTAATACTGTGTCTTTTGGGTCATGTGTCCTGTGCACCAGGACATTGGAGAGTGCTTGATCTGTGCCAATGCTTTGGTGGATGCTATAAGTAAACATAACATTTACATAAGTGCCAGGACCCAAGGCCTTCCCAGCTGTGCCCCACACTGCAAAGACATTATTGTTATCCACTTTACACATCAGGACTTTTACTGTTGTGGCAGATCAGATACGTTTAAAACATATATGTAAAATAGAAGAGACTGTCATGTTTAACACTTTGTATTTACGAGTTTGTGATCACAAGTCATTATTTGCCTGAAAAACAAATTGTAAGAAGGGTTTAAACTGTTTACAAAAAATCCCAAGCTGCAGCACATCCATCCAACCTGCTGAATGCCTGAATCCAATTCAAGATAGCTGGAGTGCTGGAGCCTATCCCAGCTACCATAGGGTGAGAGGCAGAGTACACCCTGGACAGGTCACTAATCTGTCGCAGGGCTAACACAAGAAGACAAAATCATCCACACTCACATTCACACTTACAGGCAATGTAAAATCATCAGTGAACCTAACTGCATGTCTTTAGATTGTGGGAGGAAAGAGAGAGATACTTAGTCTCAAATGTACTTCAATTTAAAACACCGCAGCCAGAAAACCTGTGTGACATGACAGGCACATACCTTTCAAGGAAATCTTCCTCTTTCATTCCATAACCACTTGGAATACCAAAAGAAAGAGCTTATCACAAAATGTTGGATGAGCTCATTTTTGCGATTATATTTTCATGGCAAGAATCGCATGATTTTGAAATACTAATAAACTAATCAAGCAAAAAAAACATACACTAAAGCATTGCTGTTTAACCAATTTAGTCTAATACAAAACTACTTGACCAACTTGAGGTATAATTATGAGATACAGACACACCAAAATGTGTGGTTTACAAGCCAAAACCCCCCCGCAAACTTCATGTTACAGGAATGCCATTGTACTGACTTCCACTACATTCCTTGGGGGTGTATTCTTACCACTATGCAAACAAGGACCTCAGCCACTGAAAGTTAGCAGAAAGGGAAGCAATTTAGATTTGCTTTTTCTTCTCAGAATACTGTGCAACCAGCTTATTAATTTAGAGTGCTATTCTACTAACAATACTGTGTTAGTAGTGGCCAATATTAACAACAGGAACTGAATTTTTTTATTGCGCTTTCATTGTTTCCAGGTTCTCAAATGTGAGGAATGTTTGCCTTCTTTGGTTTTGTTACGTGATAATAAACCTATTATTCGGAATATAAAAATAGGTCAAATTGAGCCTAACCTAGTTCTCACTCCCACTTTTAAAGCATCAATGAGCAAATCCAGTGTATGGACTTTGCTGTAATTGGATCTATGGCCCTCATAGAAAATCCTTAATCATACCAGACTGGGACACTAGGCTACAAAAAACTATTCTAAAAAAAATCCGTGGAAGATTAAGCGTTACACACTGAAAAGGTAGTTAAGAAAATGTCCCGAACTCACCATAAATGTCCATATATATATATATAGACAGGAGATGCCGAACAACTCCCAATCTTAAACCTCAGTCTGCAAAGTGTAAAAAGTCTGCTCCCCATAAACCACTTAGACCAACAGACACTGACACACCCACCAAAGTTTAACATTGCCACGGGCTGACGTATGTCTCTGCCCAGGGCAGGATGTCACAGATCCCGAAACACCTGTTTAACCGGTGTCCTTCCGGCTCAGGTGAGCCCGCTGTTGCTCTGAACTGTGACAGGTGAAACCGCTTACAGCCAAAGGAATGAAGGAGCGCGTGCAGCCTCACGAGGAAGATCAGACCGTTGGGGTTACAGCTGCGTTCATAGGCCAAGGATGAAATTTGGTATTTACCTGCCGGTTAATGGGTATCCAGGTGAGACGATCAACGTTGTAGTGGCACCCTGTTCAAAGTAACACGCTCCCGGAAACCGAGAATGCTCATAGTCTGAGAGACAGATGTCGACGTGTTCGAAGCATACTGAAAGTATTCTGCCCCACTCACCTGTCGTATTCAAATGAGCCTGGTCACATGTCCTCTCTGCACCAATCAGAAACACACTCCCCTTTTTTTTGCTTTTTTCCCCTCAGGACCTCAACAGGACCTGGAAAAACTAGTCCATGCATTCATCTTTAGTAGGCTTGGCTACTGTAACAGCATCTTTACAGGTCTACCTAAAAATCAGTCAGACATCTGCAGCTCATTCAGAACTCTGCTGCTCGAGTCCTCACTAAGACCAAAAAAGTGGACCACATCAGTCCAGCTCTGAGGTCTTTACACTGGCTGCCTGTCCGTCAGAGGATAGACTTTAAAGTTCTGATGCTGGTCTATAAAGCTCTGAATGGTTTAGGACCAAAATACATCAGTGACCTCCTGACCCAGTATGAACCTTCCAGATCCCTCAGGTCATCTGATCCGGTTTTTTATCAGTTCCCAGAGTCAGAACCAGACACGGAGAAGCTGCATTCAGCTTTTATGCTCCTTATATCTTGAACAAACTCCCAGAAAGCCTCAGATCAGCTGAAACACTCAGTTTATTTAAATCCAGGTTGAAGACTCACCTATTCTCAGCTGCATTTCACCAAATCCACACTTTTAAGCTTAAATTTCAAAACTTATATTTTAACTACTGATTTTATCTACTGTTCTGATTTTATCTACTGTTTTTTAATCAATTTTAAATCATTCTTTTTATTGTTTTTGTTTTTTAATGTCTCTGTAAAGCACTTTGAATCACCTTGTTGTTGAATTGTGCTATATAAATAAACTTGCCTTGCCTTGCCTCTATATTTTCCTATCTCCTATATATTCCTATCCTATATTTTTTGCTTTGTTTTTTTTTTTAGCACAAGTCACTAAGCTTACAACCAAAACAAAAGTAGGTAATATTTGGTTTATTTGCTTTGACAAATACAAATAATCACTCAGTTGATGTATAGAGGGTTAGGCTTAATAATTAAATAGAAAAGTCCTTGTGTGAGTTTACAAAGCTGCTGTTTGTCTGTGCACAATCTACCCTGTGGCCTACTTTCGTTATTACTGAACAAACGAAACTCTGATTACCAGAAGTCCTGGTGTGCAAAACAAAGACACATTATGCCAGATAAATAGCCTGAATTAAATCTTATGAAAAAGTAAAATGAAAATTATTGATTATTGAAAATATTGATATCTGACTGAGCCGGCTGCTGTTAGACCATAAATCAAACAAAAGTGGTGACCACACACAGCCCTTAGTTTCATTAGCCAAGACTCTTTTGTTTCTGTTTAAAAAAAATGCAGTGAGCCAACACACTTTGCTAAAAAAAAAAAAAAACACATTAAAATTAGGTAGGAGTCTTTGTGCACGACATAACAGATTTAATAGAGCAGCAGGAGTATACTTCACTCCCCTCTTTGCCCTTCAGGCAAACTGTAAGGAGTCCAACATGTTTGTATGTAAAATGTGCTCTATTTCATTATGTTCAATTGCATATCACAATATGCGGGTTCATTCCACTGCATGTGGCGAATAAACTTTGAACTTGAACTTGAACTATTAGTGTAAACGGCATACTTCAGACTGGAGGACACATATAACTGGATAAGGGAAAAATAATGGATGGATGAATAGAAATGCAAAAAATAAAAAATATGGAAAAATGTGCTTATGGTCAGAATTTACACATGAATTTAAAAGAATGAAAACCAAAAAACCCCTGCTAAATCCAGGCTGCTTTTGGATATATATTGGTATTAAGTTATTTTTTTCCTTTTTTGTTTGTTTTTAGCATACTTTGAACCCCACAGCATCAACTGACCATTATATAAATGCCACCGCCTTTAAATGATAAGCACTGTGGAGGATCATTAACTATGCTCTGCCCTTCTTTTAATGGTTAATGTGGCACAGAGAATTGCATTTATTCTGAGGGTAAAGGCAGGATATATTTTGCTTTCTTTTCTTTCCCTGTCAGTGAAATCCTAAAATAGAGGATATCATATCCACTATATTAAATATGTCAGATTGTTACTGTAAAAAAAAATAAATCCATGAAGCCCAGCCAAATATGTCCTGTAAAGTTACTCAACACGTTTTGATCAGACAACTTGTTTGATTATTTTTACATACTGGTGAATATTTGGGTTCAAAAGAGGCAAAACAATAATATGAGCAATAATATGAGATTTTAGAAAAAAGAAAAGAAAAGAATATTTATTGGATCCTGTGAACTAATTACTAAACTGCATGGTAAGACATAATTTAAACATGTAAACCTTTATTGATTTTCCAGTGTTTACTTGTTTCTTTAGAGAAGAGATAATCAGGTCTAAACTGTTTCCCAACCTGCTGCTGGGAAATTGTGTGTACGTGTGATTGGAAAGAGGATGAATAGACATTTTGTGGGAGTGCACTAGGAGGGAGGTTAGTGAATAAAAGAAGGATGCCGCACGGCCACGGTTTACTTTAGCAGCAGAAAAAGATCGGGATAATGAGGAGGACTCTGCTGCTGCTGGCCTCTCTGGCCTTTGTTTCTCTCACTTCTGTGGCTGATGGAGCTTCATTGTAAGTAGACCTGCTGTACTTTTACACATTCCCAGTAAGGTTGAATTAAGGGGCGACCATGGTTCAGGGGATTGGGAAGCTCCGGTTTGATCCCCCTGCTTTCTCTGTCCTGGTCTTTGTGTTCCTGTTGGCTAGAGGGGCCGATGGAGTGATATGGCACCCTCAGGGCAGCTGTGGCTACAACTGTAGCTTGCTTCTACCAGTTTGTGAATAAATAGTGGCATTGTAAAGTGTTTTGGGTGCAATCCAATATTATGATTAATCATTTCATGCATGAATTATGACAACCTCAATCAGGACTTTTTCTTAATTATTTTTATTCATCTTTTCATGCCTAAAGATGAATTAAAATAATTCATCTTAAGAAA
>NW_024583129.1:171974-176978 GCF_018398535.1 Haplochromis burtoni | reverse complement strand
CTCAGGCTGGCCCACCCGCTTTTGTGTTCTGATTTGCCACTCTAGGCCTTTTATACTTTTCTTTTTCCCTTCTGTTTTTCTTAACTTTTTCTGTTTCTTAGTTTTTTCTTTATTCTCAGTTTTTTCTGCTTTAGCTCTCCCTTTTTCAAACTTTTTCTGTTCTTTGTTCTTTCTGTTTTTCTTTATCTTTCTCTTTGTATTTCTGTTTTTCTTTATTCTTGTTCTTTATTCTTTCTGTTTTTCTTTATCTTTCTCTTTGTACTTCTGTTGTTCTTTATTCTTTCTGTTGTTCTTTATTATTTCTCTTTATTTCTCTTGTGTTCTTTTCTTTATTCTTTCTCATATTTCTTTAAATGGCACCCCCTTCTCTTTCGACATCCCGTCCTATGTTCTGTATTTTTCTGTTATGGCACCCCCTTCCTGTAAATCCTTTCCTTATGTACTCTGTCTTTTTTTCTGACCTTTCTTGTCTTTTTTCTCTTTATTTAGGTTCTTTTAGTGTTCCCTTAGGGTTAGGGCTAGAAGGGGAGGGGGGAGGGGGGCAAAGGGGTTAGGGTTAGGAAAAGGTAGTGGGTGGGGGGCTCCCCATAGTTAGGGAGAGAGGCAATGGGCAGGGGCACCACCAATCCCATGAGGCACTGGCTGGATAGGTGTTAAGAAATGAGCAGGCCCGGCTACGCCGGAACCTGAGTGCACGGGCCATCACTGGGACTGGTGTTGGTGCCCCCTGTTCAAAAAATTACCCTAAGCGGGTGTAGTGCACTGTGGTGGGCCAATCGCGACGTTTCGGCTTCTGTTTAGCCTTCTCAGGCTGGCCCACCCGCTTCTTGTGTTCTGATTTCGCCACTCTGGCCTTTTATACTTTTCTTTTTCCTTCTGTTTTTCTTAACTTTTTCTGTCTTCTTAGTTTTTCTTTAGTTCTCAGTTTTTTCTGCTTTAGCTCTCCCTTTTTCACTTTTTCTGTTGTCTTTGTTCTTTCTGTTTTTCTTTATCTTTCTCTTTGTATTCTGTTTTTCTTTATTCTTGTTCTTTATTCTTTCTGTTTTTCTTTATCTTTCTCTTTGTACTTCTGTTGTTCTTTATTCTTTCTGTTGTTCTTTATTATTTCTCTTTATTTCTCTTGTGTTCTTTTCTTTATTCTTTCTATATTTTCTTTAAATGGCACCCCCTTCTCTTTGACATCCCGTCCTATGTTCTGTATTTTTCCTTTTATGGCACCCCCTTCCTGTAAATCCTTTCCTTTGTACTCTGTCTTTTTTCTGACCTTTCTTGTCTTTTTTCTCTTTTAGTTTAGGTTCTTTTAGTGTGTCCCTTAGGGTTAGGGCTAGAAGGGGAGGGGGGAGGGGGGCAAAGGGGTTAGGGTTAGGAAAGGTAGTGGGTGGGGGGCTCCCCATAGTTAGGGAGAGAGGCAATGGGCAGGGGCACCACCAATCCCATGAGGCACTGGCTGGTTAGGTGTTAGGAAATGAACAGGCCCGGCTAGCCGGAACCTGAGTGCACGGGCCATCACTGGGACTGGTGTTGGTGCCCCCTGTTCAAAAAATTACCCTAAGCGGGTGTAGTGCACTGTGGTGGGCCAATCGCGACGTTTCGGCTTTGTTTAGCCTTCTTCAGGCTGGCCCACCCGCTCTTGTGTTCTGATTTCGCCACTCTAGGGCCTTTTATACTTTTCTTTTTCTCCTTCTGTTTTTCTTAACTTTTTCTGTTTCTTAGTTTTTTCTTTATTCTCAGTTTTTTCTGCTTTAGCTCTCCCTTTTTCAAACTTTTTCTGTTGTTCTTTGTTCTTTCTGTTTTTCTTTATCTTTCTCTTTGTATTTCTGTTTTTCTTTATTCTTGTTCTTTATTCTTTCTGTTTTTCTTTATCTTTCTCTTTGTACTTCTGTTGTTCTTTATTCTTTCTGTTGTTCTTTATTATTTCTCTTTATTTCTCTTGTGTTCTTTTCTTTATTCTTTCTCATATTTCTTTAAATGGCACCCCCTTCTCTTTCGACATCCCGTCCTATGTTCTGTATTTTTCTGTTATGGCACCCCCTTCCTGTAAATCCTTTCCTTATGTACTCTGTCTTTTTTTCTGACCTTTCTTGTCTTTTTTCTCTTTATTTAGGTTCTTTTAGTGTTCCCTTAGGGTTAGGGCTAGAAGGGGAGGGGGGAGGGGGGCAAAGGGGTTAGGGTTAGGAAAAGGTAGTGGGTGGGGGGCTCCCCATAGTTAGGGAGAGAGGCAATGGGCAGGGGCACCACCAATCCCATGAGGCACTGGCTGGATAGGTGTTAGGAAATGAGCAGGCCCGGCTATGCCGGAACCTGAGTGCACGGGCCATCACTGGGACTGGTGTTGGTGCCCCCTGTTCAAAAAATTACCCTAAGCGGGTGTAGTGCACTGTGGTGGGCCAATCGCGACGTTTCGGCTTCTCTTAGCCTTCCTCAGGCTGGCCCACCCGCTTTTGTGTTCTGATTTGCCACTCTAGGCCTTTTATACTTTTCTTTTTCCCTTCTGTTTTTCTTAACTTTTTCTGTTTCTTAGTTTTTTCTTTATTCTCAGTTTTTTCTGCTTTAGCTCTCCCTTTTTCAAACTTTTTCTGTTCTTTGTTCTTTCTGTTTTTCTTTACCTTTCTCTTTGTATTTCTGTTTGTTCTTTATTCTTGTTCTTTATTCTTTCTGTTTTTCTTTATCTTTCTCTTTGTACTTCTGTTGTTCTTTATTCTTTCTGTTGTTCTTTATTATTTCTCTTTATTTCTCTTGTGTTCTTTTCTTTATTCTTTCTCATATTTCTTTAAATGGCACCCCCTTCTCTTTCGACATCCCGTCCTATGTTCTGTATTTTTCTGTTATGGCACCCCCTTCCTGTAAATCCTTTCCTTATGTACTCTGTCTTTTTTTCTGACCTTTCTTGTCTTTTTTCTCTTATTGAAGGCTAAGAGAAGCCGAAACGTCGCGATTGGCCCACCACAGTGCACTACACCCGCTTAGGGTAATTTTTTGAACAGGGGGCACCAACACCAGTCCCAGTGATGGCCCGTGCACTCAGGTTCCGGCATAGCCGGGCCTGCTCATTTCATAACACCTAACCCTAACCCCTAAACCTACCTTTGCAAACCTGTAAAAAAAGAAGTACTTACCTTTCAAATTAAAAAACAATTATGGAGGTAGAGGGATGTGAGGCTGCGGACCATCGGGGTTGATGGCCCGTGCACGCCCTGTTCCTCCTTCGGGGGGGACAGGTTCTTTCCTTCAACCCTAACCCCTAACCCTAACCCTAACTGGAATATTATCTGATTAAAATTGGACTTCAGTCTTCAAACTCTTGGTTTAATAGCAGACCTAAATACAGGAATCTTCTTGTAATAATAAAGTGAGCATGATGAAACAATGATAATAATACCCCAGAAATGCATATAGATGCATAAATGTTACTTGATATAGATCGACACACCCCAAGGCTTGATCAACCTGGGCGGGGCCTCCCTTGGAAGAGGGTGTCTAGTGATAAATGGCCGAAACACCCAATGATTCCAAGGTCCACTACTGATGAAGTGTCCTTAAATATTATCTTAAAAATAATAATAATGTCAAATTAATGAGACAATAAAAAGATGATATAATAAAATAAATGAAAGGAAGATGTAACAATAAATAATAAAAGATTGAAAAGAACATGGATTCGAAGTAAGAATAATATTTAAACAATAGACTAAGGTTTTAAATAAAGGGCACCATATAATGGAGAGTGACCAAGAGTGCTGTCTCAGGGTCTCCTGGGGGCAAAATGGTCGCTTTTCAGGGACAGAAGGAGGAGGACTGGGACGGGGAAGGGGAATGGGGACTGCGAATGACGTGCGGTGGCCCGTGCATTCCCAGTGGCCCTCCATTCAACCACCCAGTCGTCGGATGAAGTGGGGAGGGATCATTGCGTTCTCTTTCACAAATCCTAACCTATCCCCCCTCCCCCCTCCCTGTCCTAACCCCAACCCCAGAAAAAAACAGAAAAAGCCTAAAAAAATGGAAAAACAAAAAACAGAAAAAGAAGCCTAAATAGAGTGGTTACTAAGGATGGGGGTGCCAGAAAAACAAGATGATAGACAGAGTGGACTAAGGAATAGGGGGTGCCATAAAGAAAAAGGGATAGAAAAGAAAGCTCCCCAAGTAGGGTTGAGAAGAGAGAGGACAAGAAAGCTCCCCAAGTAGGGTTGAGAGGAAAAGAGAAATATAGAGAAAAATAGAAAAAACTAAGTACAGAAAAAGTAAGAAAGACAAGAAAAAACCTAAGTAAGAAGAAACAGAAAATAGTAAGACATGAAAGTCAGAAAGAAAAGCTAAGAAAAGAAAAAGTATAAATAGAGGACAAACCAGTCCCTACACTCATTGAGCCCAGCCTGATGAAGGCGAAGTAACGCCGAAACGTCGCGACGGGCTCAATAGAACAACTAATGGCCACTACTACCCAATGATGGGCAATTTTTTGATCCGGGGGCATCAGTGCCCACCCCAGTCGAGTGAGCGTGCACCAGGGGACCCAGACTTCGGCCTGGGACCCCTTTCTTTACCCAAACCCTAACCCACCCCCCCTCCAAGGGCTGGCCCCAGACAGCCCCAAACAAAAAAAAAGACCACCGAGCCCGGGCGGGCGGCGGGGGACCAGGACGGAGGGCCCAGAACAGGAAACAAAAAACAGCAGACAGAAAACACGAGCACCTGACAATAGTCCAAACATAGTTCAGGGGGTTGGCCTGGAGGGCGGCAACACAACAGCCCACAGTTCAGGAGTTCAGGGGGCCGACCCGGTGGTCGAGGGCACCACAGGTCACGGTTTAGCAGTTCAGGCGGCCGACCCGGAGGTTGGCAACTCAACAGGCCACGCCATCTCCCATCAGGAGGCCATCCATGCGGGAGGCAATGGCGGTGCAGTTCAGGAGGCCGCCCCCGATGGCAATGATGTCCAGCTGATGGCCCGGAAAGTGGCCGGCGATTCCGAGGGGCAGAACGTGGCTTGGGCGGCGGCAACACAGC
>NW_024583129.1:147268-171274 GCF_018398535.1 Haplochromis burtoni | reverse complement strand
CAGGGTGCCGGATACGCACACCCAGGCATCCAGCAGCAGGCGCCTGCAGAGCGACAACCGCTCCCACCCGAGTGCCTAGGCTGGGTGCGGAGCTCAGCTGTGTGCTGACTGGCATAACCTTGGGAACCAACCTGGGTGTAGGAACAAACCGGACGGCAGCCATTCCCACCTGAGGTGTAGCTGCAGGTGCAGGATATGGCTGACCTACGGCTGCCCTGACCCTGGTGGTGGGAACTAGCTCAGGTGCTGGCTGGGTGACCACTGCCTCTACCTGGAGATCAGACGCAGGTGAGAGGTCCGGGAATGCCACAGCCACCCTGGCAGTGAGCACAAAGTTCCGGACATTGACTTTGGCAGGTGTAAGCAGAGGAGCAACGACAGACAAAAACCTTAAAGTCTCTAAGTCCTTGACACAGTCCAGCTTGTCCTTAGTTGCCCTTCTTGGGGAGCTAAACACCTTCTGTCTTGGAGCACGATTCAAACAACATTTCAGACCTGAAATAAGTTGGCTCAGTGACATAAGCGATGGTTATGTTGTCCCAGGAAGCTTGATTCATAAGGCCAAGACTTGAGTCATGAACCCACATAAAACAACCAGGATTATGTGCAGATGATTTTAACACAATAATTTGGCAGTCACATGGGAAATAATTAAGCTTATTGGGATCTAAGCCCCCCGTTGGCGAGACTGAGTTAAGGAGGGGTTCAGCCACACACGCTAATCGGCTGTAGAAGGCTAGTGAGTGGAATGCGCATGGACTTGACTTTGCACAGAAAACATAGTGGACTGGCTCTGAGCAATCCGGCTGAATCGTCTTTAGATCGGCCAGTTCATTAACTGCCGTCAAAAGGTCCTGGCCCAGGGGTGCAGTTAAAGGGCTAGCTGGTTTGTAATGACTAGCATGGCGCTCCCCCCCGACAGTCTTGGAAACACAAAATTCAGCCTGTCATTGGATAAAGCGGGAGCATAACTTAAACAGTCCTTCAGTTTTGTATTAGCGGAAGTTGCAATGTCATCCACGGACATAGGGAACCCTGGCAGACCCATAATAATCGTCCCGTGCCGATGGACTGGTGTAGAAAAGCAGTTGCTGATGTCGGGCTCCAAAGCACTCACTCTGGTCAAACCATCAACAGGGTGAGCAACATGGGGACCGATCAGCACAGGATCATAACAGACATTTTCATGAGCAACACTGGACATTTCTTCTCTCGCTGGCCTAGTTATACAAACAGAACATTTGTTATTTGACTTGGGAACAAGGAAAACAGACTCGGAAAGGGGGGTGCTAGCCAAAGGCAATACAGTCTTACTACTGGTCAGATCAGAAGCTTTCTCACTTAATATGTAGTTAACGGACAGCAGGGGCTGAGACACGGTCTTAAATAAGGCCCCAGATGCCGTAGCGGTCTTAAAAGAAGCCCTCTCAGTGGAAGATGGAGGTTCTGGGTGTGCAGAATCATTAGTACATTCTGTTTCGCTAATGCCCCCTCAGCCTGCTCATACATAATACCAGGGTTTAACAGTACATCACTTGGTTTAATTCCCAGGACTGGACAGTCTATGGCCGGTTTGGCAGTGTCGGTTTCACAGTTTGGTGCTGGCAGTGTGTCTTCCCCAAGAATAGCGTGCCCAACATCAGAAACTTTAGCTTTTTTGTCAAAACACAACATGGGCACAAGATTAACACCTTCGACATTAGCAGTCAGAGGCATGGAAAAGGCAGCTTCTTCACTGGCCCCCGAGAAAACAGACCGCGATGAGGTGCATGGGGGGGTGACGGAGTTAACATTACAGGTAAATTGAGTCTCCATCTCCGAGACCTTAATTGTCTTTCCAAGCTCTTCGCCCTCATTACATCCAGGGCGTTTCAGTGGCAGCAGAACATTATCACTGACCTCTGAGTGCTGTGTAGAGCGACGCCAACGCCGCTTCCTCCTGGGAGCGGCCGCGAGCGCGGCAGCGTTAACTGTCGGGATTGGGTCCTCTTCCTCTGCCCACATCCTCGCCAGAAAAGCGGCCAGAGACGAGAAGTCCTCGCGAGGGGGTGAAGGCGAGCGGCTGGTCTGCAGCAGGGCGACAGGTGGGAGCTCCTCCTCGGGAAAGAGCCAAGGCTTCCAACGGAGCTCCTCCCGATAAGCCCGTAACACCTGCTGACGCTCATCGTCCCCAAACTCTATGGCCTCCATCGCCTCCGTGTGCTGGTCAGTGCAGATTGACTGTGGCGGAAACGAGGAAGCCGATCCACGGTGGAGCAATGGTTGAGTGGAAGTGGGCCTCAGCGTTCCACTTCTCACAGCCTCTGGCTCATGAGACAGCGGCGACGACACCCGTTTACGGGGTGGAGGTGTGGGTGCTGAGGCGGCATTCAGGACCCTCTGGGCCAGCGCACGGGCACGAAGCTCCTCCTTAAGGGGGCCCAGGGAGTCAAACGCCTCGATGAGGCGGGGGAGCTGTCGCAACCGTGGCTCCCGCAACAAAATGGCGTCCACGGCCGCCAGCCCCGTGGAAACCACTTTTGGATCCGTGCATCCAATGATGCGATCCATAATGCGGCAGAGCCTGTTCAGCTCCTCTCCTACCTCCTCTGAAATGTCCGCTGAGTCCGACATGGTCGCGTCGTACTGTCACAGTCCGCTGTGGCAGACTGTGTGGAGAGTGCGTGGAGGACTCAGGTGCAGACACAAGTGATACGGGAGTGAACTTAAACCAAAAGCGAGCCTTTTATTGTGGCTGATGAATACAAAAGAAGCAAACAAGAATAAGGGCAGCACAAGAGCAATAACTAAACAGAAACCTAAACTGGGAATAAACTATGGTAAGGCTATGACTTAGAATACAACAGACCGGGCATGGAAACACAGAGGGTGGGAACACAGACGACGCGACACAGACTGTATGAAACACAGAGACTAAATACACATGAGGGATGATCAGGGGAAGTGGCCACACATGGGAGCACAGCTGACACACATGAACCTAACGACAGGACAGGAGAGTGCAACTGAAGCGACAGCATGAACTTGACAATACAAGACACACAGACATAACACACGAAGGGCAAGGGAGGCTTAATACAAGGGTAACATAATTACAAATGGGCTGGACTAACTTAATGAACCTAAACAAACAATAAACATCAAAATAGGCTAAACACAAAACACTGGGTCGCACGACCCAGGACCATGACAGTTTTGTATCTTTGTGATTTGTCTGTTTCCTTTTCCTGTTGTATAAACTCACTTTGGATCAGCTAACTCTAAATACTGAACTAGCAGCTGGTACCTGTCTGAATGTCTCAAGCTTAACTACAGCATGAAAGAAATATTAATAAAAACCTGTGCTAACACACAGTTAGCCCAAAGGAGCTTGCCAAGAAAAGCATCTGAGAACCTTCACAGACACACAGTTAGCCCATTTCACTGTCATTATTGAGATTATGTATACTATCTAAACACTTTGTTAATGATTTATTTAGAAATTCCAAATGATGCCAAAACCATGCCATGAGCCATCAACAGCTCCTTGATAACTTGTGTGCAGTTGGTGTAATATTTATTTTAAAATGGTGAATATATTGTTTGCAATGTATAAAGCTACTGTTATTAAACATGTTATATTATAGTATATAAGCATATTAATTAGCTATAAGTCACTTATATCTTATAAATTAGATATTTAGGTGGAATAATTTTTCTAAAATAATAAATTTACTATGTACTAACACAACAACAGGCCAAGAAAGCCTTGAAATAATCAAAATAATCTGATTAGGTTCCTAATCAGCTGTTCTGAGTAATAGGTTTATAAATCCAGGGTAAATAAAGTCAGACCATCTGTAATGTTTGAACACCAGCACTGACAGAAGTGACAAACTGCCCGTGTCTGGTCTCACGAGAGTGAGGTTTGTTTTCAGGAAATGGGGAGGTTGCAGCAGTTGTAGTTTGAGACGTCTGGTTTGAAGAAACCACGTGATGCTTTTTACTTCCTCTGACAGTTAGGCCTCTCTGCGTCTCTTCTTTTGTGATCTGAGACATACAGAGATGGCGGGTACAAGGTGAGTTCATTTTAAATATGAAATCTCATTATTCTGTTGTCTCTGTGATTGGTTTGTTTTGGTGTGTGTCTGCAGGTCTCACCGCTGCGTTACTGGGGTTCACATTTGTTTACTTTCTGTAGGCCTCCGCTCACTTCTGGCTGAAATTTTAAAAAAAGGCCAATAATAATAGGAATAACCCTAAATGAGCATAAAGATTTCATTTGCTTATTTTTTTTAGACCAATCTCATCTGAAGTTATGGAAACATTGTAGCAGTCTCTGATTCAGACTATGAGGTTATGATCGTAAGACTTCATGCATGACAGACGGTCCAGCTTCCGTTGTTTGGAGGGTTTCATTTTGTTTCCGGTTAATGAGGCTTCACTTCTCATCATGTCAGTTCTGAGACCTGATCATATTTTTAAGTGTGCTGTTTTTATGATGTGGTTTTATGTCACAGTCAGTTACTGAAACAGCTCAAGCCCACAGAACTGCAGACACGAGGGATGATTCAAACATATGTCAACGTCATAAAAAACAAAATGATCAGAGTGTTTAATGTTTTTATTTGCATTTTCTAACACACTTACCAGACATTTCAACAATATATTTAAATGTAATATTGCACACTAAGAGTTCAGGAAGTACATACAAACCATCAGCTTCTTTCTATAGCCCCACATTCTCCAGCCCTACCCTCTTTTTTTAAATTATTTGATTAACCACATTTTAGGAGGAAGACCAAAGTGTTACGAGATGGTACTTTGACATTTTCTTGATACCGCTCAACCTCTGATGTACACCAAACTTTTCATTAAAACTGTTGAAAAAAGATGTGACTAGGGATTTCAAGAAATGCTGTTTTTTAATGTTGTTGATTGTTTTTCCATTGTATTCTCCAGGAAAAGTGTAAACTTCATCCTACTCTGTTCCAGCACACACATTGTGTGGACATAGAGATATACATGAAAACTTGAAGTTTTTTAAGTTGTGCTTTTTCTTCTTTTCTCTTATTTCAGTTATATTTCCATCTTTGAAATAATCTCTCTCTCTCGCCCTCCCTCCCCCTTTGACTTTTGAGGGAATTGTTGTTTTGATTTGGCAGGATATAAATAAAAGACAATGGCTGTTTACACACCTGACACGTGGTAAAATTCTGTCACCAGAATCATGTGGCCTGGAAGTATCTGCATGACAGCGATAAGAACTACTTGAATTCTCCAGATACTAAGAAAAAGAGCTTCAATGCTTCCCTTATTAATTAAGCATTATTAAAATGCTGTTCTATAAAATACACCATCCAGCCATTCATGTAAACCAGCAACAGAACTGTAAATGTCAAGTAACAGTGTGTTTTACATTCCATGCCAAAAGCTGCTGACACTGCCAGTTTAAATACAACCGGATACACTCTTCTCTTATTCTAAGTCCTGGTTAATTTTCCTATCCAGCTTTCCTTATATTGTTTCCCACTTAGATCGAGGAAAACTGGTTAGAAAAGGAGAGAAGAGGTACTATTCAAACATACCCTCAGTCTTTTCAGCTCTGGTTTCCTTGCAGCTGGCTAGCAGAAAGGCAGACATTGTGTAACTAAAGTGAAGCAAACAGGAAAAAGTCAAACTGTCCTCAGATCCTTTTGTGGATGGAACTTCTGAATGTTCAGTCACTCAGTTTAAACAAACAGGAGGTGGAGGAGTGGATGAGAAGTCAGGGTGGATGTAAACAGGTGAATAGACGCAGACAGAGCCATTTCAGTTAAGTTTAACTGATTCTAATATTACATATTTTATTAAATGTTTTTTTATTTAATCATGGTTAATTTAACATTACGCATAATGGGTGTTTAAAAGCTACTTTTTCAATAAATTGTAAAATAAACTTTCAGTGGGGGGATACAAATTCTACAAAGTATTTCCCAAAGTACACAAATGAAAAGAATGAACAGTCTATGTACGTTTTTACCTGAGAAAATGGTTACCCATACTGCCTGGGGAAACATAATAGTCTTCATTATTTTAATGGGAAATAAAATGTAATATCATAATACATTTTCTCTAAAGTGGATTGTTTAAATGCATAGAAATATAAATTCACAGACATCATAACTAACTGTAAAGCTATGAAATGATAAAAATGATTGTTTTGTTTTTCATGTGCAGAATCACGAACCTGCAGAGTACCGTGAAACCAGGGATTCAGGCTCCACAGCGCAGCACAGCGACACAGGGAGCCGTGCAGATGCGCATTAAAAACTCTCCGAGCTCCGGAGACCGTCTGAGTCAGTCCAAGTCGATGGTGCTGCAGGAGACCGACCTTCCTCAGAAACCTGTACGTAAATCACAAAGAAGCACCAGCCTGCAGGAGACGCTTCTGTTTTAATGAACATGTCTTTTGCAGATCTCTCGACATCGCAGGAATCAGTCTCAGCACAATGTTGTGGTAGCAGGAGCTGCTACATTTGAACCTCTGGTAATTACAACCTATATAATCATTACATTCCTCCTGTTTTCGAAAAGTTCCTTCACAGATTCGGTTTAATCTCCTCTCTCCACATCTGACTCCCCCCACATTCACTCTTCTGTAAGATGATCTTACTTTGTCATTTTGCCTTTTATTTGCGATCCACAACAACTGATCCCAGTGCAGATTGGTCATCATTTATGAAAACACAAAAAATCTACTTCCCAATTAAATGAATGAATGTTTCAACAACAGCACCGTGGCGTACGAAACAGTGATTAGCACTGTTTCCTCACAGCAAGAAGGTCCACCACCAGTCTCTTTGCGTTAGCCCTGTGACAGACTGGTGACGTGTCCAGAGTGTAAGTATTTACAATACTTACAGTGTAATTTGTGCATCCTTTCTTCTTTATCATCATCTTTATTTAGAAAGCAAGTGCTGCACATTGGAACTAAATAATAAAAATTCATAATATATAAATAAGATCCAAATAAAAGAAAGTGAAATAGTTAATTAATTAATAATTAATTTAATTTTAAGAAAAACTAAGTCTCATTGAGGCCAAAAGCCAAAGAATAAAAATGGGTTTTAAGACATTGTGGTGGGGCGTGGTTCGTGTGGGGGAAGCTGACACACCTGAGCTCGATCTCAGGCATATTAAACGTGCCAGCCCAAATGGAAAAGATACAAACTTTATAAGATTAATATATATCTGTCTTGTGTGAAACTTGTATGAAAAAGCATACAAGAGTGAAAACAGATAAGATCCCTTGAAAAATTATATAAATGAAACTTATATGTTTTGAATACTTACTAAAACATTATATGAAAGTAATGAGAAAGTGGCCAATTTCATGAGTAAATCATGTAAGCCTTATATGATTCACTATATGGAGTAGGCCACATCTGATGCAAGTCTTTTGTAAGTTTTTACTATTTCTTTTCCATATGGGAGGACCTGAGGAAGTGTTTGTTTGTTTGGTTGGGTGGGTGTTATGTGTGGGATGCAGCTGAAAAGCTGTGGCCGGGAGTTGTAGATGCAGCAACCAGGAATAAAAAGTGTGTAAAGAGTGAAAGTATGTGGTCGGGGCCGTCATTGCTGTCACAGACGTGTTTTAAAAGTGGACAGTGAAGGGCCCTGGCTGTATCCCAATTCAGGGTCTGCAGCCTTAAAGGCTGCATTTTAAGGCCGATTACGTCACAGCGACGCGACAAAGGCTGTCCCAATTTGAAGGCTGCTCGAAATGCAGCCTCAAATGCGTCCTTCATTTCCCTGAATTTTAAGGACATGGCGGTGTAGACTTCATGGCCCAATATATCCCAGAATGCATAGCGCGGCGGTGGGTGTGGATAATTTTGCCGAAAAAAATGGCGGATGAGGGGCGCCCGAAGAGTAAACTTTAAGTAAGTACTGAATATTATGTCACTTATTTATGTGCAAATGTTTAATAATGAAGAACATTAAAACATTACTGTTGGCCACATGTCGGCAAAGTCATGTGACATTAGTGACGTTTGTACTAACTTGGTTTTAAAGCCTTTACTTTAAAATATACGCCGTTCAATAGCTGACCTTAATCTTACAGAGAATGACCAAAGCTCATGTAGAAACAAACAAACAAATGAACAAATGATTTTCTTCATTTCATTTCTGTCAAACAAAGCTGTATGAAACGTTTCCAGCTGTTAGTATCATGGTTGCTAGGCAACCTGGGCAGCGCAACGGAGGCTAGACCATCCCATTTCACAAGCCTCGCACTTCCGGCCTTAGCGGTCTTTAAGTACGCGGCCCTTGAGGATCGTTGAGACTGCGTACTTTAAGGCTGCAGACCCTGAATTGGGATACAGCCCCTCTCTAACATGGAAGGGCAAGTTATTCCATTATTTAGGAGCCATGATAGAAAAGGCCCCGCCCCCTGTGAGCTTCCTCCTGGATCTCAATACTTCCAGGAGCAGCTGGTCAGCTGACCTGAGAGACTGACAAGGTGTGCGTGGATGAAAAAGCTCAGAGAGGTAGTGAAAGAATTTAAAAACCAAACATGAGAATCTTAAAATGAACTCTGAAAGACACAGGCAGCCAATGCAGTGAGGCCAGGACAGGGGTTATATGCTCTCTTTTACGAGTTCCTGTTATGCAGTCATGCAGCAGCATGCAGACGTGAGAGCAACGACTGACTGACCTCCACATAAAGTGAGTTACAGTAGTTCAGACGGGATGAAATAAAAGCATGGATCACTGTTTTAAGGTGCTGCCTCGAAAGAAAAGATTTCACTCTTGCCAGTCGCCTTAAGTAATAAAACTGGACTTCACCACTGCTCTGATTTGGTTGTCCAATTTAAAACCACTGTCCAACTTAAAACCAAGGTCAGTAATGACAGGTTTAAAATAAACTTCCAGGGATCCAAAATCAACAGGAGGACTAACAGGCACCACTGGGTCCACACACCAACAATTCTGTTTTCTTGTACTTGAAATTTAAGTAGTTTAAAGCCAACCAAGCTTTAATGTCATCTAGACATGTCAAAACACGTTTTATGGAGATGCTATCCTTCTGCTTTAGTGGCAAATAGATCTGGCATTCATCAGCATGTGCAATGAAAAGAGATCCCATGCCTTCTTAGGAAGATGGCGCCAGCAGTATGCATGGCGACACGTCCGTCAACTCTGCTAGCTTTGCTTTGGCTTTCGCTAGCCTTATCCTTTTCTATTTGATCCTAAAATGCCCTCGCTCTGCGTGTGTACAATCGCCAGCTACTCTTAGAAATCAAAGCATCGTATGACCTGGCTCTTAAACAAACGGACACAGGAGATGATTATGGGCCTCCTCCACCACTTTTTGAGCCCTGTATTCTGGTTTATCTGTGCCAACACTCCTACACCACTTCCTGGAAGAAGCACCCGAGGAAACGAGGAAAGCGGGCTGGTACACTCATCAAAGTCCGAGCTCTTCTCCATGCTTCTCGTGGAACTACTGGACCAGCAGAGTGCATCTTTAGATGGATCCTGCCTGTTGTCCCTGGAGCTCCCACGACACTTGATCCCCCGCTTTCAGCATTCTATTTCCCTAAGCGGCCTCGGACCCGTGGATGCGGTGTGGACCACAGAAATCTTCGTACACTTAACCAAGCTGGAACATCTGATGTTAGGATCTACACACTCCAAATGGCTTTACTAAATGTAAGATCATTAGCAAACAAGACGTTTGTATTAAACGACTTCCTAAAGTCACAACAGTTGGACTTTCTGTTTCTGACAGAAACATGGCTTCAACCCGGTGAGTCTGGAGCTTTTTCGGAACTGGTTCCTCCTAATTTCTCATTCTTCACTCTCCCTCAGCCCTCTGGTAGAAGGGGAGGCTTAGCCACCGTGTTCAACGCTCGATTTCACGACTCATTTTCTAGTTTTGAACTCCAACTGTTTGAGTTACACCTACACTCTGCTGCGCCTTTGCTGTGTGCCCTCATATACCGTCCTCCATCTTAAAAAGGATTTTATCAAAGAGTTTTCAGGTTTTATGGCTGGAATCGTTCTTAAATTCGACAGTTTTTTAATCCTTGGTGATTTTAACATCCATGTCTGCTGTGACTCTAAACTTTTGGTCAAGGACTTTTTAAATATTATTGACTCTTTTAACTTGACCCAGTGGGTTACCGGTCCCACGCATGAAAAAGGTCATACACTGGACTTGGTGCTCTCCCACGGGCTGGATGTGTGCATCACGGAAATATCCAAGTTGCGCATCTCCGATTATCTTCCTGTGTTGTTCACTGTAACGCTGCGCTGCTCTGACAGCGCCCGCTTTTTCTGCTGCCTTTATGGATTCTGGAATAATGAACTCCAACTGTAAGAGTGTTGAGGACCTTTCGGACATTCTTCATTCTACCTGCACTGATATTTTGGACTCGATTGCTCCATTGACAAGATTCTATCGATTAGGGCTCTTGTCTCGTCGTCTGCTGCTTGAGATCATTGTCTTTCTCCTATGTGCTCAGCTGTCTTAGAGCAGTTCGATTCCGTCTCCCTTAATGACTTGACCGCGGTAGTTAGTAACTAGGGCTGGGTATCGTCACTGATTTCTAGAATCGATTCGATTCCAATTCACAAGGTCCCGAATTGATTCGATCTACGATTCGATTCAATTCGATTCGATTAAAATCTGGGAAATTTTGCTTTTCCTGGCCTGGATTTTATTAAAATATTCCACAGTACATCAAAAACGAAAGAAAACCATTAATCAACATATGAACATTACCTCTGAAGTTACAGCAGTTTTATTACAGACACAGCTGAGCGTTTTGCATTTTGCATAATTTTAAAAAGTTTATATTTGTTCAGAAGCCTGTTGAACAGCAGAAATTAGGTTTTCTTTTCAGAAGTAAGTAAAAGGGGAAAAAAAACAGCGGCCGACAGCCTGTAAACAACGGTAGACTTGTTCGTAACAAGCAAGCAAATAATGCAGAAAACAGATTTTTAGATGGAAAACTGTTCTTGAAGTACAGACAGACAGACAGACAGACAGACAGACAGACAGACAGACAGACAGACAGAGAGAGAGAGACAGACAGACAGAGAGAGAACAGCAAAAGTCAGAGTGAATTCATGAAAATGTTTATGTGAAGCTAGTTTGGATCTTCTTTTGCTGCTGGTTTGGTCAATAATGTTTGAAGAGAGATAAAACCAACAGCTTTAGAATCACCGCAAAAAGGGCGTGAACACAAAGCGCGGACATCAGAATCAGCGAGCTGTCGGCTTTCAGCCCCAACCCTGTCCGTGCCGTTGGGTGAGAAAGTCACATCTCACTGATTCTGATCCGTCGGCGGGTCCGAGCTTTGTGTTTACATCTTTGTGCAGAATCCGTGTTCCTGCTCTCATTTACTGTTTTAGCTGTTTGGTGGTTCTTGAAATTTTGTGAGATTTCACCAGAGATTCTGGCGTTTCGGGAAAAATAAATTAATATAAAAAAATAGATTCAGGATTTTAATGAATCGATATCACGTTATCCAAGCCTGAATTGATTTTAATCGATAAATCAATTATCAAAACCCACCCCTATTAGTAACCTAAGATCATCACACTGCCCCTCCGTCTCCCTCCAAGCTTGCTTAAAAGCACTTTTAATACACTTTTAATGTTGGGCCTTTTATCCTGAGATTAATTAATACGTCCCTTGCTACAGGCTGCGTCCCATCATGCTTTAAACAAGCTGTAGTTCAGCCTCTTCTTAAAAAAAACAAAACCTGGACCCAACTGTTCTGTCCAATTACAGGCCTATCTCAAAGCTTCCTTTTCTATCTAAAGTCTTGGAGAAAGTGGTCTACCTACAGTTGCAGGCCCACCTTGATTTTAATATGATCTCTGAAAAATTTCAATCTGGTTTTAAATCACTACATAGCACTGAGATGGCACTTTTAAGGTTTTAAACGAGTTTTTACCTGTTGTTCTGGCCCCTGCGATCTTTTATTGTTTGGACTTGTCAGGTTTTGACGACGCGTCGAATGACATCTGTTATCACGGCTAAATTTCTGTGGCTAAAGGATCTGTCCCTAGTGGTTTCTGGTTCGTATTTGGTCAGAGGTCTTTAATGTCAATATGGGCCACCACAACTCAAAAATGGCCCTCTTAATTGTATCTCAAGCTCTTATTTTGGGTCCTGCCTGTTCGATCTTATTTGTTGATTGGGTATTTGCACGTGTCGATATTGCGTTTATTATGACTGATTTTGCTGATGATAGTTGGCGATTTATTTACTTTAAGAGGATCAGACATGGCGCAGCTTTGCTGAGATTGTAAAGTGGTTGGTTTATTAATTTTTGTAAAAGCTACATGAGTAAAATTGAGGTTGTCATTTTTGGCCAACTTTAATCATATCGACAGCACTCTGGGCACCCTTTCCTCGTATTGTAAAACACATGTAAAAAACCTCGGTGTCTACATTGATGGTTCTTTTAAATTCAATAAGCAGGTGAGTGCAGTAGTTCAGTCCTGCTTTTTTCAGTTAAGACAGCTGGCCAAGGTAAAGCCATACCTCCCGGCTAACGTCTTTGAGCGTGTTATTCACCTTTTCCTTACTTGCAGATGAGACTACTGCAATTCATTGTGTTATGGTCTAGATCAGGCCTCCATCCACCATCTTCAGATGGTCCAAAATGCAGCTGCTCGCCTGCTAACTGGTACCAAACGGAGAGAGCATATAACCCCAGTTTTAGCTTCTTTACACTGGCTTCCTGTCTCGTACAGGATCCAATTTAAACTTTTACTTTTTGTTTTTAAGACACTTAATGCCCGAGCCCCTCCTTACCTCCTTATGCTCCAGGAAAAACCATGAGGTCTAGCTCAAAATTAATGCTGTCCATCCCACAGACTTATCTCAAAGCTCATGGTGATAGATCCTTCTCTGTGGCAGGTCCCAGACTTTGGAATAGTCTCCCCTTAAATATTAGATCTGCACAAACACTTGAGCAATTTAAAGCATTACTAAAGACACATTTCTATGCCCTGGCTTTTAACACACTATGACCCAAGCATTTTGCTGTTATTTGAATTAGTCTTAGTTATTGTTTTAATTCTTTTGTTTTTTTTATTGTTATTATTGTACTACATTGTTGCTTTTTAATACCATTTTTATATTGTTAAGCACTTTGTGCAGCATCGGCTGTTTGAAATGTGCTATATAAATAAATTTGACCTTGACCTTCTAAGGATGGAGCCCTGTGGGACGCTGCATGACAGAGGAGCAGAAGATGATTCAGAACTGAGAAGGCTGGTGGAGACAATTGGTTTAGGTCTTATTTGGCCAAGAGAACTAAGTGCAGAGCCACCAAAACCCACTACATCATTTAATCAAGAATTAGACTATTGTGGTCTACGGTGTCAAAAACAGCAGCTAGGTCAAGCAAGACCAGAATGAATCACATACCAGAAGGATGTCATTAAAAAACCCTTAATGCAGATTCTGTGCTATGAAGGGTTTTAAAACCTGATTGAAAAAACCTCAAGGATGCCATTATCATCTAGAAAATATTGAAGTTGACTAAAAACAGTTTTCTCTAAAACCTTGGAAAGTAAAGGCAGCTTGGAAATAGGCCTATAATTGGCCACGACTGTGTGATCAAGGCCAGGTTTCTTAAGCAGTGGCTGCACTACTGCATGTTTGAAATTTGCAGGAACCATACCAGAAGACAGACTGCTGGTAATAATGTCAAGGACATACTGTCCTATACTAGGAGAAATGTCTTTAAAAATAAAAAAAAATTGTGGAGGAAAAGGATCCCGTGGGGAACCTGTGAGCTTAATATGGCGCACCACATCCTCTAAAGTGGAGAGTGTCACAAGCTCAAACTGAGTAAAAACAGCAGTGCAAGGGACAGAGAAAGAGGGGTCAGAGTCAGGAGCTGTGATCAGAGCCCTGATGGTGACAAAAAAAACAAAAAAAAACAAAACAAAAAACAACAACCCCTCAGAAAATTATTGCAAATATCAGGAGAAATTTCCAAACAGACATTCAGTGGAGTATTAGGAACAGAGTCAGTGGTGTTAAATAACACACATGGGTTAGGACTGTTGGAAGAAATGATATTTTCAAAATATGCCCTTTTTGTCTCTTTGACAGTGTTCTGGTAGCGATGTCAGCAGTCTTTGAAAATTTGAAATGATACATGCAGTTTTTCCTTTCTCCATCTGGGTTCTGCTGGGTGACGTTCCCTCTTGACAGCGTGAGCGCTGTCATTAAACCAAGGCGCAGGTTTAGCCCGAGGCTGTCTGGGTTTTAATGGAGCCATGGAGTCCCACAGAGTCAGAGAAATTCCTCTTGCATCCAGATGGCTATCCAAATCTGCATGTCAGATTTGGATAGCCATCTGGATGGAACTACTGGTGAGGCCAGGAACGTTCAAAGCTTTGAAGTGGCTTGTTCTGATCCCCACAAGTGAGTCTGATTATCGGTGTCTACAGAGAGTTCACTGACATCTTGGTTTGGTTGACATATGGATTAAATATGCATGTCAGTTCATTCAGATTAGTTTTTCACAAGTAAACATGGCTAACCTTTAGAGTTACTGTTTATTTTAAAATAGATTTGATGTAAAGTCCCATGTTCAGTTTGTCTTTCTGGGTTTCTGATGATTCCCCCCCGCTCTCGACAGCATATGTATAAAACGTCTGAACACTTCCTTAATTTCCCTTTTGTGTGCTTCCAGGTGGATTTGAAAGGCGAAATCATGAATATGGCTAAAATTTCAGACAGTGGTAAGAAGCAGAGGAAGAACTGGTCTTCAGTGTGGACTGTGCTCACCTCAGACCAGTTAATGTTTTATAAAGACAAACAGGAAACTGGACTGGTATAAAAATCTTTCATCACTACTGTCAGTGTATCTCTACTTATATTTATCATGTCTAACTTGTGTGACCCATCACATTACTGTCTTTGCGCTTAGAAACCAGGAGGTAAGGCAGATGTGCTTCAGCTGTGTGGAGCATTCATTGAGTGGAATACTGAGAAATCAAGCAGGAAAAATGTCTTCCAGGTGAACACTTAATTGCTGCTGATGGCTTATTCTCTCTGGTTATTTAAAATAGATGGTACAGAAATGAACTGGTTTTTTTGGTTGTTTTTACCTGTTCTAGATTAAAACAAGCACAGGAAGTGAGTACCTTGTCCAGACTGACAGTTACTCCACTGCCAGCAAATGGTACGACGCCATCAAAAAGACCGTCGACTCTTCAGTAAGAAGTCACCACCCTTTAAAATCATCATCACTATATTCCTTGTTCATTAATTATAAATTATTTCTGTGCATTTTGTGAATTTCTTTTCAAAAAGACAAATTGATCACTTATCAAACTAATCTTCCTGAGATTGCTTGTACCTCTTTTCTGCTCAGACTAAAGAAGGTTTTCCTCTGCGGAGATCAAACAGTACAGACTACCTGCCCAGACACAGCTCCCTACCTGGATATGGATCTGCTTCTCCTGGTGTCAAACAACGTAACCCAATACACCGACGATCTATCAGTGAGTCTGAGGAATAATGATTTGTATTTATACAAAGCAGCAGTGAGCAGCTAAAGCCACAGAAACCATTAGTGTGTAAAACATGATTCACATCTAAATTATCATGACTGCTCCATAACTGCTGGAGGTGGAAAGCAGCTGTGCAACTCCTAAAAAAAGTTAAGGTAATAATGTCACGCGGGCGGAAACTGACTCAGGCGCAGACCAGCTGAACTAGAATTACAGTCACAAGTGTATTTACAAACACACTATGTGAAATTATAAACAGTATATGGGGGCAGGGACTTTCATTGGTCCAAGGGAAAAAGCGAAGCACACTCTGCTCGTTCGCTCCTCTCGCATTCGTCTTTAGCACTCTCACCTACTCCACGCCACGCTGCCAGGGAAACAGATCTAGGGATAAGGACAAGTCCAGGAGTCTATGCACAGGAGAACCGTGGTTAGAATAAACTGAGAAATCACACAAGAAACAGATTATCAGAGCTGTACTGACGAGAATAACTCAACAATCCAGCAAAGACGCCTTCTTTGCTGGATGACAAATACATTCCTTGGACCAGTCAATATGGGGTTTATGTGTATTTAGCCATGGATAACCAAGAACGAAGGATACAAGCATCATCAAACAGAAAGGAACTAATCTTTTCAACATGGTTGCAAGAAGAGGAGATCTGAATGGCCTGCAAGTGATGATACCCATCGTCACTTGCAGGCCAATATAAACCTGACACTAACACTGGAGTCTAGGTAGGGAGACATCCTCAATCGTGCCCACCAGCATTCCTACTGCTACTGACAGACAAGATCTTTCGGCCACGTGGGACAGGTGTCTGCATAGTGTCCTTATCTGCCACAATAAAAACACTGACCAGCCAGATGTCATTTCCTGCAGTCTGAGAGCAAAAGTCGGGCCTGGCCAAGCTGCGTGGTCTGCTCTTCCTCCTCTGCTGGCTCGTCTCTTCCTGGCCTTCGTTCCCAGGGGTCAGCCCCTCATGGATCTATCAGGACTGGAGACCTGTTTACCATATACCTGCATGTTGTCATCAATCCTAACAGTCATGGAAATCACAGCATCCTACTCACTGGAGTTGAATGCTACCGTGCAGTGACTTCTCTTCATAGTGAAAATACAACTTACAGCTCTATCTCTGTACAATGGTGCTCAGCTATCTCCACATGTTCCCGTAAATCTCCTGGGAGACTTTCACCTTGACGAGCTGGATTACTGACTGTGTTCCTCAACGATACAGTGTCAGCTACTGTGTTAAGTAGAGAGCCACTGACAAGGCTGATCAGCATCAGGATAGCATGATTAGTCAGGAGGGGTGGCCAACTCCAAGGCGGGAAACTCTTCAGGCCTGGTGTTGCACCAAAACACAAACACCACCATATGCACACAAACATGCACAGACCAGGAGTAGAAAACACAAATCCAAATACAACACAGACATGGCAGGTCGACCGGCGAGGAATGGCAGACCATGACAGAAAAAGACTCTAAATGAATATCAATGGTACTAAAAGTAGCTGTAGATAATGTTACATCTGTGTGATGATTATGGGTCATTTTGTCTCTAATGGTTAAAATGTTATTTGTGAAGAAGTGGCTACAGTGCTGAAGAGAAACCTTCAGTTCTTATTTCTTATTTCTCCAGGCTAACTGATGATCCTCTAAATTTGAAACACACCATTTTCTCTCCAGCTTACGAGTCATCTGCTTTAGGCTACGTGTTTGAGAATTATACCACGGAGTCAGGTACTTCTGATTTGAGGCCTTAGTTTTCACAGGAGCCACAGTATCCAGAGTTGTATGTGGTGAGGAGGTAAAATTATTAACAAGATAATCGACCTCTGTTGGGGTAGCGTTCAGATAGCTGCTCTGCTCTGTGTTGGTACAGGGCATTGAAGATGATAACAGTGGGTGGATTATATTCTTAAACTTAGTTACAGCGCTTTCAGAAAGACATCTACTGGATAAAGTCTACTCTCCACCGCTGTGTAATCAATTATTGTAAATGTAAATGTTATCAGGAAATGATCAGACAGGAGAGGGTTTTCAGGAAACACTGTTAAATGTTCAGTTTCTCTGCCATATGTTAAAACAAGATCTAGAGTGTGATTAAAGTGGTGGGTGGGTTCTTTTACAGTTTGAGAGAAGCCAATTGAGTCTAATAACAGATTAAATGCCATGTTGAGGCTGTCATTTTTAGCATCTACATGGATGTTAAAATCACCCACAATAATTATTTTATCTGAGCTGAGCACTAAATCAGATAAAAAGTCTGAGAAATCAGACAGAAACTCTGTGTAAGGCCCAGGTGGACAATAGATGATAACAAGTAAGACAGGTTTCTGAGTTTTACAGCTGGGGTGGACGAGGCGAAGCATCAGGCTTTCAAATGAATTAAAAGTCTGTCTGGGTCTTTGGTTGATTAATAACCATATCATCAGAATATGGGTGATGAGAGACATCATTTAAAGCTAATATTGAGAAACATTATTCTGAACATTATTCCACCATAGTTTTTTGCAGATTGGTGAACCTCTGCCTTTTTTCACTTCTGAGAGCTCCTGTTGTGCCTAAACTGTACAAAGATTGGCTACAATTGTTTGGCATCCATTAAAACACTGTTGTGAATGGATACAATTACCCTGATTAGCTGCAAATTGTTCCTGCAGCTGTTTCTTTTTAGTACCACTTACTTATCAAGCTTTTGTTGCTCTGTCCCAACCCATATGGAAAAGATATATATAAATCTTATCAAGTTTTTATCTGTCTTGTATGAAACTTGTATGAAAAGTATACAAGAGTGAAAACACATATAAGATTCCTTGAAAAATTATATAATGAAACTTGTATGTTTTGTATACTTACTAAAAAATTATATGAAAGAATAAAAAAAGTAGCCACTTTCATGAGTAAATCATATATGTTTTTACTATTTCTTTTCCATATGGGAAGAGCTGATGTTTTGCTGCCATCTAATTCAAAATGAGCGCATGTGTGTGTTTTCTGTTCTATTGTGAATAAAATATGGGTTGATAAGATTTGAAAATAATTAATTTCTGTTTTTTTAATCCCTAACCCTTTTACATTCAATTCAACTTAATTGAATCCTGTTTTATTTACACAGCACCAAATCACAACAACACTTGTTTTACATAGTATCTCAAAGCTGTACCTCAACCTGTTTCTTCTGTAGACATGTTTGGCAGCTCAAAGCTGAAGCACAGCGCCTCAGATAGCGCAGACAAGAATGGAGTGAAAAACCGGCTGAAGAAATTCATCATCAGACGTCCATCCATGAAGACTCTACAGGAGAAAGGCCTGATAAAAGGTTTCTGCTTGTTTTGCTTCAGCCTTTTTTCTGAAGCCTTGTTTTCCAGTTGTGTTTTTATGCTTGCTTCCTTTCCTTTAGAAATGTCTTTTTTAAAAATTAAAACTTAACTAACAGTTTGGATAAATTCTGTTTCAACAGCATTGCTGGCAGACTAGAGAGGTTTAAGAAATAAAATAACATCATGTTTTTATATACAGTGTTACCTTTGCAGAAGCTTTACAGGTTCGGTTTTACAACCTAACCTGGCCCTAACACAAGCTTAAAATGATTTTTGTGAGTGAACTGGCTTTCAAAATGTGCTTAATCTAATAATTAAGTTAACAAAAATTCTAATTGATCAAATTGTTATAACATCTGTCTCAGATCGAGTGTTTGGCTGCCATCTGTCGAGTCTCTGTGAGCGTGAAGGGACCACGGTACCAAAGTTTGTTCGGATCTGTGTGGACGCTGTTGAGAAACGAGGTACGTTTACTGATACTGAAACTCAGACATGACTGTGCAAGATATGGACACCCACTCTCCCACCCATTCCTTGACATCCTTGCCAGTCACAGGAGCACGTTCAGTGAGAGACTGAGATTATCCATAATGCACCAATGAACGACACAGGAAATCATTGCTGCCCGTGGCCATCTACAGTACACAGTACAATAGTTACACCCCTTTGCACATGCTTTACAGTAAAATAATAACTAACAAAGTTTTACAGGTCAGAGTAAAACGTCAATCATATATATTTCACCTCTGCAATATTCTGGATATTTACAACTGAGCTACTTATATATTAGAGTTATTTCTTGTATTTTGTAAACTTTGTAATATATTGTATTATTTAGTTCAGTCTGTTACCGTTATTGTGTGTGTGTAACTGTGACCACATGATTTCTTTTGGCATAATTCTGATTATAAACACAGGTACAGTGGTATGAAAAAGTGTTTGCCCTCTTCTTGAGTTCCATCTGGAAATTAAGAAGACTCAGATTCATGCTGACCAATGCATGAGCCAGAGTCAAGTTTCTGCATCACTATGAAAGTTAAAAAGTACTTCTGCATGGAATTGTTGTATAAAGAATGTGCTGCCATCTGTTTGTGACCTCAAACTGAAGTGCACCTGGGTTCTGCAGCAGAACACAGCAGCAAGTCCTCCTCCGAGTGGCTTAAGAAAAACAAAATGAAGAATTTGGAGTGGCCCAGTCAAAGTCCTGACCTGAACCCAGAGTTTATAAAGCCAGTTCATGCTCAAATAACCTCGGATGTGCTAAAATTCCTCCACAGAGCTGTAGAAGATTCATTGCTAGTTATCACAATTGCAATTAGGCTGCTAACGATGGACCAACCAGTTATTAGGTTTAGGGCACTGTGGTGGGGTGTGGTCTGTGGTGCTGCTGCAGGAGATCACGCCTTGCTGGTTATGCGGACTGCTGTAATGCTGTTGTTGTTGGTGATGTGTGTGGCTGGCAGCTTTAGAGCTGCAGTCGTGTGTTTGTGACAACAACCGTGAGAATGCGAAATAAAGAGATGCTTATAAGCATAAAAATGTCGTCAGGTCTGCCATGGATCATTTACAGGGGCAATCAGTTTTCGTAGGTTTGGACTTTTCCCCTTGATAATAAACACCTTCATTGAGAAACTGCATTTTGTGTTTACTTGTGTTATCTTTGTCTATTTTGATAATCCGAACCATTTAAGTGTGACAAACATATGAAAAATTCAGGAAGGGGGAAAACACTGTATGTTTAGTTTCTGTTTCCTGAAAGCTAAAGCTGTTTGAGTACAATTAACTAGCAACGAGTAGTACATATGGATCTATTGAATGAGCTCAGACTTAAATTAAGGTTTTTAATAAAGTGTATCTCTTTGCAGGTCTGGAAGCTGACGGGATCTACAGAGTCAGTGGAAACCTGGCCACAATCCAGAAACTTCGCTTCCTCGTCGATGAAGGTCAACTAAACAGTAGCTTTTACAGTAGCTGTAAAGTAGTTAATTTCCCTTTCATTCATGAAAATGGGTTATAATTAATCAGCGTAAGTCTTACATTGCCCTGACAAAGCTAGGGGATTAAAACAAAGAGTCAAACAATGCAGGTTACAAAATGAAACAGAATTTTATTAAGAAATTAAACCTCGATACACAGCTAAGCAACTAAGTCAGTCAACCAAACCCATCAAAATAGTGCTTGTGGCATGGCCTTACACCAATAATTTATATCAAAATGTATTAAATCCTCCTAAGTAGACTCTGAAGTTAAAAACCAATACATATAAAATGGTAAAACAATGTGCTCTGACCTCTTCTCATAAAATCCTGCTCAGTAATATTTCCATGGTTGTCCCACAGAGGAGGACCTGGACCTGGAACACAGTCAGTGGGAGGATGTCCACGTCGTCACCGGAGCCCTCAAAATGTTTTTCCGTGAACTGCCGGAGCCACTGTTTCCATTTAGGTTTTTCCAGCCTTTTGTGGAGGCCATCAGTGAGTAAAACCTGCCTTTGTTATAAATCTTCAGTTTGTGATGACTTTATAAAATGGTTCTTTTATTTGTGTAATCTCTGCTGCTCTTGGTCAAGTCACTTTAAGAATGAGACTTGTATTTAGACAGAATCTCCAGACTGCTTGAACAAGACTCCCCCCAGTTTAAAAACGTTTAAACTTCAATTAGAAATCTAAAGGTTAAACTAATGCTGCTGTCATTTGTTTTAACAGAGATCAAAGAACCCAAACAAAAAGTTCAGGCTGTGGAGAAACTGATACAGCAGCTGCCCAAACCCAACCATGACACCATGAAGCTTCTCTTCAGCCACCTGCACAAGTAATCCAACACACACCTGAACCTCACCTGTTAGGAGCATTTACAGTGTTCAGGTGGAATACTGTGGAATAAACCACTGCACATATTACTTTACAAACAAGTGATAATTCTTACATTCCTGTCCATATATTTGGCTTGTATCTTATGTTTCTTGTATTTTGCACACCGCTGTTGCTTGTGAAGCTTGCACACAAGAATTTCACTCACATGTGCTGTGTCAATAAAAGTGATTTGATTTGATGTTCACACAATCAGAAAGGCACCATCAGAAAGGGTCGTATTTATAAACTCAGGATGGGTAGCACATAGTATACTGTTTGATGCTTTGTTAGCTAATTTAAAGGACATGTTAACGTTTGCATTTTCCTTTTGCAGAGTTCTGGCCTTTTCCAGGAAGAACCTGATGTCCACTCAGGGCATCGGAATCGTGTTCGGTCCAACGCTGATGTGGCCTGAACTGGACGCCGGAAACATGGCGGTCAACATGGTGTATCAGAATCAGATTGTGGAGTTCATTCTCACTGAAAGCCAAGAAATCTTCAACTTGGACGGGAAGTAAAAGGTGCTGAGCGGGACCAAATCAGCTGATGGACTCACGTTTACAGATATTAGAAGCCATGTCTGGTTTGGGCCGGGATGTAAAAACTGGAATTTTCAGAAGATATTTTGTCAGAGTTTATATTGCATTAGCACAAATCTATAATTAAATGTTTTGACCCTTTTACCTCTGCCACAATCGGTGTTGTTTTCAAATACAAAAATATACAGTACTCCAATAAATAATTCTAATGATTTTCTGTATATAACCTACCACTGAATATTTAAAACATATCCTAGTGTCATTATAAAATTCAGCTGCATTATCACAAAATTAGCCTGCAGAGCAAACATGTTTTTATTTATAAAACAGAATCTTAGTAATGTTTTTTTTTTCAAATATAGCATTCACACTACTCAAGGCTTCACATGAACATCTCAAACAAACCCTGTCATATTATTGGTAAAATATTGCTGAAGATTATTTTAAAGTTATTGAATGATGGTGAGTAAATAAGATGATTTGTATGATTAGTGTGTTTGTTTCTAGACAGTCTTGCAGTATAAATATTGACTAAAAAGAAACAATAGAGCCTGAAGTCAACATAAACATCCAACTTTAGTGAGAACTGACGCATTTAAAAAATCTACAGCAGAAAACAGAAAACAAACTGGATTCAGACAATAATTTGTGTGTCAAAAGTTAAAATGAGTGGATATAACGGAAAATATGTTCATGTGTGAATAATTCAGCCCAGAAAGGGTAAATCTGTCAGCACAAAGAGTTTGATGTGTGTTTGTGAGTTTGACAATTAATCAATGAATTCTGCCAGGAGGTACTGAACCGATTAAAGTTTTTAAAGGTTCTCTCTTGTGGTCTGAACACATCAGACTACAGCGACAAAAATTTATTTAATAAGAATAGAAAAAGAGGTGATTTTAAATTCCTGTAAACAGCATAAGTTTCCACTAGTTCGTGTTTGTATGTTAAGATATTTTAACTGAACAGAAATGAAACGTTCTAAAAATTATTTGAGATTTTAAAGGTTGCACGTCTTGTGAGAGACGAAGATACTGAAGGTACATCTCAAGTTTACTTGACTAGTTCCTATTGATAAATATATTTTAGAGATTTCGCTGATTAAAATTTACTAAGCTCAGCCGTCTGTTCCTTGCTATCTAAAATATATTAGGACACTGGAGTAAACTTTCGACCAGCTCACACTTCTGTTTAATCAGTTTTCTGTTTGACGTTTATTCAGCTGTGTGAAAACGATAACTTTAATCTCAGCCAAACCGATTTACTCAGGGACAAATAAAATACTGAAAAAGCCAAACAATAACATTTTTAAGTTATCTGAGTGACTTCTATATCATTTTAAACCTGAGTAGCCAAAGACCGCGGGGATGTGGAAACGATGTGCAGGTAGTTTGCTGTTGTCGCCCCGGTCAGCTATCGAGCTAGTGGGTCTCTGAAAACGTCGGAGCACTTTTGCAAATATGCGATGTCTTGATAAACTGAGCAGATATTTGAAGTTTACACAGCTACTTTCTCACCTTATAACATGTTAAAAGTTTATTTTGTGACCCAGAAAGATTAATAAGAGTAATATTAAAAACTTTTTTCTTTTTTTTTTGCCCATTTGGTTCTTTAGCTATCAGAATTGTTGTCTGAAGACCAACAAGGATACCCAATGGATTTATTTTGCCAAATGGATCATCGTGGCATTGCCGTATTGGTCCATTTGATCGACCTTTGTTTTTATTATTTATTTTATTTTATTTTCAGTTGTTACAGACGGAACAGAC
>NW_024583129.1:106814-111177 GCF_018398535.1 Haplochromis burtoni | reverse complement strand
GGGACTCTCCTCAGCTCTTTCTGGGACAGTGGCGCGGCTGCCCCTCTGTTGGTCTTCCTTGGTCTCTTGTGTTCTGGGGGCCTCTGGATGTCTGGAGTCTTGATCTCCTCCATACCTGCTTCATGCCCTGGAGGACGGGGCTGTGGCCCCCCCACACCCTCTAGCAGATCATTACATGAAGGAACCTGTTAAATACAAGTGCGTCCATGCTCACAGGTGTACACACAGGTGCTCACACACACAAACTACACCCTTTTTGGCTCCTACCTCAAAGCACACTGTGCGCTGTCGATCTTACGTGCTGCACAATAATGTTTAATATTTACTGTTATATTCACATAGATCATCATGATGTTGTTTATTATGTTGCTCTCTTTTTTTTCTTGCTTTCTCTTTTTTCTTTCTCAACAGGTGATCCAGGTGATTGTATTTTTTGTCTGGTTTTTTTTGTTGGTTTTTGTGTTTTGCCCTTTATTACCGTTCATCTTCCCCGCTGTTTTTTTTCCCCTCTTTCTTTCTCCCTTTTCTTTTCCCCAGTCAAGTCTGTCCCAAGTGTAGCAAGTGAAAATAAAATAAAATAAACAATAAAAGCAAAGGTAAATCAAATAGACCAACACGGCAAGGCTGGGATGGTCAATCTGGTCAAGTAAATCCGTTGGGCATCTTTCTTTGCCTTTAGACAATAATTCTGATGGCAAAAGAACCAAACGGGACAGGCGGGAAAGAAAACAAAGAAGAAGTCCATGCCCTGCTGAAAGCCCCTTCAGGTCTGGTGACGCACAGGAACTCAGGAGGGCTAGAAGAGAAATGACTGCAGGCGTCACGAGAGCCAAAGCCACATACACACAGGAGATAGACTGTTATTTTTCTTCCCAGGATCCACGCAGTATGTGGAGGGGTAAGTGCATCACTGACTACAAAACTAGGGATACACAATGCCCCAGGGATCCTTCTCTGCCTGAGGCTCTCGACCAGTTCTACGCCCGCTTTGAGGATCCTAACACGAGTGTGCTAAGTCCCCTCCTGTTCACACTGCTCACCCAACCATCCAGGCTGTCTTATTGTCAGGTTTGCAGCTGTGGTTGGTTGCATCACCAACAATGATGAGACCGGCTACAGGAAGGAGGTGGAACACTTAGAGGACTGGTGCAGGAAAAACAATCTCTGCTTAAATGAGAAGAAGATGAAGGAGATGACTGTGGACTTGAGGAGGGGAAGACACATACACACACACACACCCCTGCACGTCGGAGGATCTGCAGTCGAAGTAGTACCCAGCTACAAGTACCTGGGTATGTACCTAGATAGCAACCTCATTTGGAAAAACACTTCCAGACTGATCAGGAAGGCTCACCAGAGGCTCTACTTCCTGAGGCAGCTGAGATGTGCGGGACTTGAGAGCTCAGTCCTCATCTCCTTTTACAGATGTGCGGTGGAGAGTGTTCTGTGCTCTGGCATCAACGTGTGGCACAGAAACTGCACTGAGGCAGAGAGGAAAGCTCTACACAGGGTGGACAGCCTTCGTCACGTCGCTGTGACGTAATCGGACTACAAATGCGTCCTCAGGAGGATGCAGCCCGTGAATTTGGACACAACCTATGTGTTAACAGACCTCTCTGCACTGAATCATATCTGTTATTAATCTCTGTCTCTCTTCCACAGCATGTCTTTATCCTGTTTTCCTTCTCTCACCCCAACCGGTCGCAGCAGATGGCCCCGCCCCTCCCTCAGCCTGGTTCTGTCGGAGGTTTCTTCCTGTTAAAAGTTTTTCCTTCCCACTGTCACCAAAGTGTTTGCTCATAGGGGGTCATATGATTGTTGGGTTTTTCTCTGTATGTATTATTGTGGGGTCTACCTTACAATATAAAGCGCCTTGAGGCGACTGTTGTTGTGATTTGGGGCTGTATAAGTAAAGCTGAATTGAATTTTGTCAGGAAGCTGAGAACCCAGTTGCAGGTTGCAGTGTCCACACCTGGAAGCATCAGTGTCTCCACCGGCTGGTGTGGGATGATTGTGTTAAAAGTGGTTGAAGTCAGTGACTGTGGTGTTTTCCTCTCCAGGTGTGACAGCATAAGGTGGTGGGTGGTGGAGATGGATAGACTGGTTCTGTATGCAAATTGAAGGGTATCTGGGTTTATTGGGAGAATGTCCTTGATGTGCTTCAAAAACAGCTGCTCAAAGCATTTACTCACAATTGGTTTGAGGGCCACAGGCCTAAAGTTATTTAAGCAGTTAAGTTATTGATTGCATGCATCAAGAAGACTGCAGAGTCCTGGCCTGACGAGGTGGCTCTTCTATGTTGGGCCATCCGCTTCACCAGAGGTTGTTTGGTTTCCCCGATTTATAAATCCTGGCAATCCCCCTGCACTTAACAGCGTACACTCTGTTACTCTGTTTGTGTCGGGGGACCCGATCCTTGGGGTGGACCAATTTCTGGCGCAACATGTTTTGGGGCTTGAAAGCCCCAGAGAACCGGTGTTTAGGAAAAATGCGCCTCAACTGTACTGATACTCCTGACACGTACATGATCACTACAGGTTTTCTGTTAGGCAGCGGTTGTCCTTTTCTCCTGGATCAGCTGGAGCTTTCTTTTGGCGCCTTCCCACCTTTGACAAAAGTCCAGCTGGGATAACCACATTTACTCAGGGCCTTCTTGATGTTCTTCTGCCTCCCTGGCCGCTGTGTCTGTGGGGATGGTGTTCGCTCTGTGTTGTAGCGTCCTGATGACGAAATGAAATTGAAAAATTGAATTGGAGGCCCTTAACTGAAGAGCTTATTTGCAGACTTTCAGGAGTAATCCTTTATACAGCGCCAAATCACAACAACAGTCGCCTCAAGGCGCTTTATCTTGTAATGTAGACCTACAATAATACATAAAGAGAAGATAAACAGAATCAACTTTTATGGATTTCCTTATCTGGATGATTGAGCACGCATTTCAACAGTTCATATAAAATTTTAGTTGAATTGAAAATCTGCACTTCAGTCATAGATTCATGTAACACCCACTGTGGTGCTGCACAGAAGCACTTCTGGACCCAGAGCATCTATGCCAGTGAAAATACAATCTCATACCACTGTCTCCTCCAAACCCTTCAGGTCTTCTTTGGCTTGTTCTCTCTTCTCGTTCACAAACCTGAAGACACAAGCAGAGTTTAGCATGACCCACCTGAACTCCGTTTACACCCACTGCCTGTTAATGTGAGTTCACTGATTGGTCAGAGAAACGGTAGGTGGAAGCAGAAGGAGGCGACATGATACAATGATGTCATCTGAGTGCCGCAGGAGTTTAAATGAGAAAAATAACATGATAAATAAATATATGGTTTCTGTCTGACACACTTAGACGTCACAGATTATATCGTGAACTGAATGTGGACACAACCATGTCTGATGGCGCTAAAACCTCAATCACGATGTTTGAGGCGACTGCAAGAACAGAGGGACAAACGTACATGAGCTTTTGAAGCTTCTGGTCTTTGTTCTGATCCTCTGCTCTCAATTTGTCCAAGTCAGACTGAAGCTTCCTGTTTTCCAGCTGCAGAGCCTGATTCACGCTGAAAGAAACAAAGAAGCTGGAAACAGCCGGCTCGACACTCTGACAAAACACATGCTTGAAGCAAAAATCTGACCAATAACAAATCTCTTTAAAATGAACGATGTGACTGAACCCAGAACAGCTGAGAAGAGTCTGAGAGCAGCTCAATCACTCAGTAATTAGTAATATCATTAATCAATCAATAATAATCAATAACTCACTCTTTGAGTCGGTCAACGTCTCTGTGTTTCTGATCGATATCATCTCGGAGTCGACTCAGCTGTTTGTGATGAACCTCCCGGTGGTTCTCCATCTGTTCCTCCAGCGTTCTCTATAGAACACACAGCGACACTTCCATCACCTCTATCACTGATTTAGCTTTGACAGACTGTTGATTATTACTTTGCTCACAGTGACGTCACGCCATGTTTACCTTCATCTCCACAACATCCTTCAGCTGGCTCATGTGTTCTTTCTCTTTGTCCATCACTGTCAGCTCGTGCATTTGACCTGCTCACACACAAACACAGAGTCTCTTATTGTTTCTACCTGTTCACCTGTGATGGATTTTTAAAAATTAGCCAATCAGAGTTTACTGTTTCCTGTAACCATGGCAGTATTACCTTGAGCGCGGAGCTTGGCGACCTCCTCCATCAGAGCATCCTGACTCTCCTCCAGCTGCCTCTTCTTCTGCTCCACCTTCTGGAGGTCATCGGTGAGAGACCCCAGCTTTGCCCGGAGCTGCACAAGCAGACACACAAACAAACAGCACAGGTGAATTTATCATCACACCTGTTCAGACAGGCTGTGTGTGTGTGTGTGTGT
>NW_024583129.1:99110-106790 GCF_018398535.1 Haplochromis burtoni | reverse complement strand
TGTGTGTGTGTGTGTGTGTGTGTGTCTCAGTTTGTATTTGTCTCACCTGCGACACGAGCAGCTGGCACGTGCTCAGCTCCTTCTCATTCGCCTTCATCTTGCAGGTGTTTTCTGTCAGGTTGACCTCCAACTGTTTGCTGCGGTTCACCAGAGATTTGACTTCAGACTTCATCTTACTGATGTAGAGTCGGGCAGAGGTGAACTCTTCCTCCATCACTCCACTCACTTCAGTCATCTGAAGAGACAGAATCAGAGTTTGTTTTCAGACACATGAAAAGTAGAAGTAGATGAGAAGAAGAACTAGTTTGAGGCTCACAGCTTTGAGCTCGGTGGTTCCGAGAACACTGCCGATCTCACTGAGGTCTCTGAGCAGCAAAGTGACGATCTCCGCTGACCTCCTCTTATGATGAGAGCTGAGCTCCTGCAGGGAGGACAGCTCCCTCTGAACAGCCTCCAGACTGACCTGGAAACACAGCAGGTTCATTACACATCCATCCATCAATCCAATCCAAACATCAATCCATCCATCCATCCTTCCAAAAATCCATCCATGCATCCTTCCAAAAATCCATCCATGCATCCAAAAATCCATCCATCCAAAAATCCATCCATGCATCCTTCCAAAAATCCATCCATGCATCCAAACATCCATCCACCCCCATCCATCCAAACATCCATCCATCCAAAAATCCATCCATCCATCCAAACATTCAAAAATCCATCCATCCAAACATCAATTCATCCATCCATCCAAAAATCCATCCATCCATCCAAACATCCAAAAATCCATCCATTCAAACATCCAAAAATCCATCCATCCATCCAAACATCAATTCATCCATCCATCCAAAAATCCATCCATCCATTCAAACATCCATCCATCCCTCTGACTGTGGACTCACAGTTTTGTGAGCAAGCTCGTCGTTCAGCTGTTCATTGCAGCGGTTCTTATTCTCCACCTCCTGACTCTTGTGGTCATAGTTGACAGCCAGCTCCTCCAGCGCCTGCAACACCTCTTTCACCTCCTCTTTAGCTGAATCGCTTTCCCTCTGCAGGCGGGACAGCTCCTCCTGCAGCCGCTCATAGTCCTGGCGGATAGATGCCAGCAGCTGGTGGAGAGCTATTGATTAACCTGTGATCCATCGATCAGTGGATAGTATGGAATGTAACACTCAGGTGAGACTCACCTCATCCTGGTCGATCAGCTGCTGTTTGAGTTTCTCAGACATCTGACTCTGCTGGTTGATCTCATCATCCTAAACATCAATCAGACAGAGTTTAATGATTTAAACATGTCTTCCAGCTAGTTACCACAGCAGGTGTTAAGAAGACTGACTGTACAAAACCAGACAAGATCTGGCCCATTCATGCAACTTGTGACAACAGATAATTTCACACACTATCCAGAAGACACTGCGTGCTTTCCGGGGTTACTGCACATGCTGGAATTTTGGCGTGGACTGTCCATTGATCCCTTGGCATTTTACTGTTACCTTGTTAAAATAAAACCCTATCATCTCATATTTCCCGATTTTTCTAAAATGGGCTTACTCATCAAATACTGAATTTTGGGTGTGTGGGATCCAAAGACAAATAATTATGACCACTATAACCTAGAAGTGGATAGGATGTTTTGACCCGGCATAAATTATCCACTACAGAGGGACTCCGGGTTGCCTAGCAACACAATTATTGACATACATTTTGATGTAAAAGCTGCTTTAACATGACTAAGAGCTAGCTATTTGTGACTGATCAATAAATATGTAGGTGATGGTGACAGGGTGGGTCAGAGCGGGAGTCTATGACCGAAGCGGTGCAGAGCAGCAGAGGAATGGCAGCTGAACTAATCAGAGAATCCAGAGTGTTTAGAACTACCTGGAGAAAATAATGAATGAAATCCAGGTTAGAAAGGCAGAATCAGACTGACTGTTCTACTTTTACAGTAATTATTTATTGTTACTAAGTGTTTCTTACTTTTTTGTAGCAGCGGTGAAGCCAATTTTAAAATGCAGATGCTCATTGCCTAAGGGAAGCATGTATAATGTAAACAGAACTGGTCCTAGCACTGAACCCTGTGGAACTCCATAATTAACCTCAGTGTGTGAAGAGGACTCTCCATTTACATCAACTAACTGGAGTCTATTAGATAGATATGATACAAACCACTGCAGTGCAGTACCTGTAATACCTACAGCATGTTCTAATCGCTCTAATAGGATATTATGGTCGACAGTATCGAACGCTGCACTGAGGTCTAGCAGGACAAGCACAGAGATGAGTCCACTGTCAGAGGCCACAAGAAGATCATTTGTAACCTTCACTAAAGATCCCAAAGGTTGATTGTGCTCATCCGGATGTTCTCAGTGGGAGAAACGTTGCATCATCACCCAGGTGGGCCTCTTCAGTCTCAGCTGACTGCAGGTTTCCAACCTTATAAACAGGACATTAGCACAATGACTGAAACTAGCACCACTGACTAACACTGGGTTGTGAGGTCAGTTTCTTTGATATGATGTTCATTACATCAAGAAGGCCCTGAGCAAATGTGGTTATCACAGCTGGACATTTGTCAAAGCTGGGAAGGCGCCTAAAGAAAGCTCCAGCTGATCCAGGAGAGGGACAACTGCTGACTAAGGGAAAACCTGTAGTGATCCCTTTTAAAAATCTTTTGTTCCGCAGTCAAAGCTGCCGTCATGAGACCTCCACAATCCTTTAAAACAGGGGTCCCCAATCCCAGTCCACGAGGGCCGGTGTCCCTGCAGGTTTTAGATGTGTCCTTGATCCATCACAGCTGATTTAAATGGATAAATTACCTTCTCAACATGTCTTAAACTTCTCCAGAGGCCTGGTAATGATCATGTGATTCAGGTGTGTTGACCCAGGGTGAGATCTAAAACCTGTAGGGACACCGGCCCTCGTGGACTGGGATTGGGGACCCCTGCTTTAAAAGAAAAGCACTGCTGTCTTTGAGCTTTTAAATAGTTTGGCCTCACACAGGGTACAGGTGCGACTCACTTTGTCGTCCAGCTGCTGGTACAGGTCAGTGATGAGAGTCTCGTACTGCGACTTCTCCTCCACAGACAAGGCGACAGGGGGCGGAGCCAAGCTGTCAATCGCTGCTGCTGTCTCGCTGCTGCACTTCTTGTTTCTGTTGCCCAGTTGTTCCTCCACAGGTACAGACTCACCTGGAGGAGTCAAAATTACTGATAATAGAATCAAATCAGGATCCATGAATAAAACATTGGCCACATGCTCACATCACAAGAGACAGAGCTGCAGCTGAGAGTCTTATCAGTGAGCTGCCAACAGAAACTAAACAGGAATTCAATCAGACGCAAAACGAAGGCTCAGACACAAACAGCTCCACTCTGACAAAATATTAAGAGACTCTCCATCATAAACGGTTCACAGTGACAGCTTTCCTAAACAAACTACTACCACGTGTACAGTATAGCAGCCTCTAGTGGACAGGTGAATAGCTGCATGTAAAACGCTCCCTGGTACCGTCACTGCCTTCTGTAAAACGAGTTTAAAGAGAACTGATCAAAGCGTGACACGGAAACCTTCAAATGGAAACCTTCAAAATAGGGCTGGGCCATATCATGCCGTTCATGGTAATACCGGTATAATGTTAGGCAATGATAAGAAAATGAAATATCGCAATAGAATATGGTGATACATGCATGCGCAGTGCCTTTGTTTTCATGAGCACATGGCAGAAAAAGCATGGCAGAGAATGAGAAGGGCGAAAGCGGATCGTTGATCAGATGAACCAGAACTGGTTTGTAAAAATGCTGCAACTTCAGTGGTGTGGAACTGGTTTAGCTTTTGTCCGTCAGACACACAACAAAGCACAGTTTTTGTTAGAGCATGCTAGCGGGCCGTCGTTATTACCGTGTTTTTCGGAAAATAAGTCACACTTAAAATCCTTTAATTTTCTCAAAAAATCTACAGTGCGCCTTATGTATGAATTCTGGTTGTGCTTACTGACCTCGAACCGATTTTATGTGCACGGCGCTCAGAAATCTGTCAAAAATGTTTTAATATGACTTTGCTAAGCTACAAAGCCGCACCGCTTGATGGATTGTCGGAGCATTATGGCATCGTAGTCAGGAGCCACGGGTGTAATACGTACTGTGCTTCAACATAATGTTACCGTATTGTGTGTGTATAACCTCTTTTTAAGTTTTGTGGATATTATACATGGTTATGCTGAGGATATGTCGGCCAGTTTCCACTGGAAATGCCTTTTGGTTAGACTGTCAGTGAGGAATTTGCATAATTGTTTGCACTAATAAAGTTGTGGAGTTGTAAAGTATTTTTTCTCGCGTCAGTTATATCGTTATCACAAATTTTCAAATGTATATCATGATAAATATTTTTGGCCACATTGCTCTGTCCTACTTCAGAGTCCTGAAGTGAAACCTTTACAGACTAAAGTAACACAAAGATGGAGGCAGACGTTTACCTTCCAGGAGGAAGAAAAAGCTTTTAAACTTTCTATTGGAACAAAGCTGGTAAATGTTAAAGGATGAGTGTTTTTTTATCATTAAAGCTCATTTAGGAAAAGCTGCCAGAATATATGACCAGAGGCTGTCACGTGGGGAGACTTGCTGATAGGAGTAGTTTGATGTCAGAGGGTTGAGTCCAGCAAAAATCATGATCTTTCTCTAACCGAACTCTTTTGGTACCAGAACCAAATGTGAAAAAAATTAAAGTGCAGAATGCGTTCGTGCCACCACCAAATGACCTGCCTTCCAAAACACGTGACAGATTTAAGATGACGTAGCAGCAAGATGCAGCCTCACTCCACCTTTGTGGAAACTGTGGACTTTAAAGCACATACATCTTTTAGAGCTGTTTCCTGGATAGTCACATTTAGTGCAGGAAGAAAACTGAAAAACAAACAAACATGATGCCCCCTTTGCTGTTGGTGAAAAATGCACCACATCAACCAATCAGATTATTTGACAACATAGGTATTCGGTAGCTCTGAGTAAAAAGTTGTGGGAGTGCCAGCGGTGAGAGAGAGCAATATCAATCGTGGGTTTTGAGCTGTCTGGAGTGTGCAGGCAGATTGAAGTATAAATGCTGTCTCCAGGTGGAAACCTGAAGTAACATCTTTTTTCACCTTTCCTCCAGCGTTTCAGCTCATTCTCCAGTTTCTGGATCATGATGTTCAGACTCCTGTTCTTCTCTTTCTCCTTCTCATACTTCTTCTTCCACTCCTCGGCGGTCAGCTCCAGGTTCACAGACACTGTGTTCTTTATGGTTTTAGCTCTGAAACAACAGGACGCAGAATGAAGAAACACTCAGATCTGTGGAGGACGTACTTCAACCACAGTACTCTGCTTTTTCCTCTGATCAGGTGACTTGCCGTACCTCTGTCCAAACATGAGCGTGGACTTTGTTTCAGCCTCGTTGTAAACAGACGGCGAGCAGCAGATGATGATGGTAGTTCGACAGTTTCCACCCAGAGAGTCCTGAAGGATCCGGGTCATCTTACTGTCTCTGTATGGAACGTGGGTTTTCTAGAGACACACGAGACACGTGACAATCACTTCACCTGAAAATCAGGTGAGCTGTGACGTTTCTGTCAAACAAATCAAATTAAATCCAGAATATTTCAGGCATACATGTCAGAGACCTGAAGATCGGAGACATGAAGACTCACCGTTCCTTCACTCAGGGCAGCGATGACGTTCCCCAGAGCAGACAGAGACTTGTTGATGTTTTTAGCCTCATCCAAAACAGCACCCTCTGCTCCTGTTTTACTCACCTGGATGGCAGAAAGCACAATCCAGGTGTCAGCAAGCAGAAATTTACAGAGAACAGGTGCTCACTGAGTGTGATGGAGTAGTGTGACCTTCTCGCTGCCTGCCAGGTCCACCAGGTAAAGTTTCCCTGATAGCTTCATCTCCGTCTCCACGTTCTCTTGTTTGATGTTGATCAGAAAAATGCTGTGACTGCGAGAGCTGTGCTCGTTCATGTCTGCATGAAGAAGAAACCCCATTCAGTAAACTGATCCGAGAACAAACACACGATGGTCGGGGCGGAAGTATCACACGTACAGGTGAAGACTTACTGGTCACAGCGACGTGTCTGTTTGCTTTTCCTTCATCGATAACGTCCATCACCTCCTCGGGACTGGAAACAAAGCGCTCCGTGCAGCCCTGACAATGAAACACACATCAGTAGAGTATCAGCAGCAGGACGCTGCAGACATGCGGTAAATATGGCTGTTTGGAGGCGGCGTGCACCCACAGCACACCTGTGAGACTCAGCAGACAAACAAAATTCTCCATAAACTGAACGAATATAATATATCAATTTAATATTAAAGCTTACTGTTCCACAGCTCCATAAAGGAGACGTGGAAACTTGAATGAATGTGATCGGTTGTGTTGCGTTTCCAGCGGTGACTCATCAGCAGATCAGAATCAAGCATAATGACAATTAAACATTTTCAAAATCACCAGAATAAAACAGAGTTTTCTGTGACAACCAGATCCAGAAAACATGACCTGCTCCTCACAAAGGTTGTACCTCCCCTTTTTGTGAGTGTGGACGCTTCCTCTCTTTGCTCTTTAAATGCTTTGCTTCTTTTATTGATTTTTATGCTGTTTTTTTTCCCCTTTTTTTCCCGCATGAGCTTACCTGCAATAGCTTTTGGTCATTTATAGATCATTAGGACTAAAGTGTTCTTAACAGAAACAGCAAAATTTTTATAGTTACCTTATCTTCAGCGCTCTGTATGTTTGTGGCCTACACACAGCTGAAGCCTGATTACAGCGTCTGGGCACCGAACAGCCTCAATAGCCTGAAAAGGTGCTAACCGCTAGGCTAACTAGCAACAAATGCCTCCCCTCTCCACAGATGACTACCACAGCCTCCTGCAGAAGATTGCAGTACTGGAGACAAAAATTCATCGCTTAGAAGTAAACATGGAGGTAAATGGACTGTGTGGAAATGAAACAACCTTGCCTTTGATTCAAAACAATGGCGATGAGCAAGCTAGTACACAGCTAAGGAACACAGATAACATGACCAAGAAAGTAGACTCTGTGCATTATTATAAATCCTCAAGCAATAATCCCCCCTTGAACTGTCTTGGTGCAAAACCAAGACATAAATCACGTCTACTGGAAGGGGGAGGACCAAGGGCGTAGATTTGGTTTTGGAATTGGTGGGGACGGATGATTCAACCACCGAACCCTGTTTCTTATTTTTTTCCTTTTTGTCTTTGCTTTGATTAAAAGAAAGGAGAAATATACTTGCCTACATATGCTATTCTACATGCTTTTTAAAAATTACAATTCATAGTTTTATATGTGAATTATATAATGTTAAATTACTATTAAACAAATGACTGACTAAGTATTTTAGACTTTAGTTTACTTCAGCCATATTCCATATAAAAAGTGAGACATATCAATTCAGATTCTTTGTCAAATATACACTAATGAATCAATTTACATCAGCAGCCTAACAATTGTCATGATAATAAATACTAGTTAATCTATAGCAGAAAATCATCAGTCGGTCACCAGTGACCTCGCCTCTTCACCTCTGTCCAAGCTACAACATGGCAGAGCTGCCTCTGTCACCTGATAAATAACAGTGAGACACTCCACATACATGCAGTCACACATGTGCTTCAAATACAGTCATGAACCA
>NW_024583129.1:55212-77728 GCF_018398535.1 Haplochromis burtoni | reverse complement strand
AAGCTTAAATTTCAAAACTTACATTTTAACTACTAATTTTATCTACTGTTCCTTTTTTTCTTTTTCATTTTAAATCATGCTTTTTAGTTGTTTCTGTTTTTTAATGTCTCTGTAAAGCACTTTGAATCACCTTGCTATTGAATTGTGCCATATAAATAAACTTGCCTTGCCTATTCTCTCAGCTGCCGTTTAACGATTCAGACATGAGTCTATGTCCATATTTGATCTGAGCTCAGCAGGTAGAGTGCAGGTGTCCTGTTTTATAATCATATAATTACGCTTATAAATTAATAACACTGTGTCTAAAAATCTATATTATTATTTGTTATTTAATATTTATGATTTAATACCATGTCTTTGCATGGAAGTAGAAAACTTTAGACCCTCCTACTGTTTGCACACAAACCTCTGACGGATCATCCAGGAACTGTGACGTTGTATTCTGGAGAACTGATTGGTCAGTGGGCGGTGCTTCATACCTGCTGACGTCTAATCTGGATCTAAACGGGCTCCAGAGCGAGTTAAATTCACAGCATAAGTTACTGTGTCGATTTACCCCAGTAAGAATGAACCACCTTCTAACCCAAAATAGTTCAGGCCTCTGCAGTTATATCCAGTCACTATTTAGGCTACCAGGTGAGTCCAGTGGATCCCCACAGCTGTGGAAACAAACATCTGGAGACAGTTTCTGCTGACTTTTGTTCCTGCAGTCGAAACGCAGCTAACACGATTTATTTACCTTCACAAAGGGAACTCTGTTCTTATCTTCATGAACAGCCAGGTTGGTCTTTGACACTGAAACATGAAAGCATCATCATAGCAGTTAGCATTAGCTTGATTGTATTTACACTCTATTTCTACTCTACTATTCTATTCAACTCTATATGAGCATAGTAAAGGTTCAGGGTTGGTCTCACCATCCAGCAGGTCTCTGATTTTATCCAGATAGATTTCAAAATAAGACACCTGCAGATACACAGCCAGTGTTTATGTTACGTTAAACATGTTCAGTCTTCTAAAAAGAAAAACTGTGATTCAGAATAAAAACACTTTGGAGATTAAATGATGCTACACTGATCAAATGATGATATTTCTTTGAATTAAGATGAAGAATCATTTTTTACAGTTAGATTTTCCTAAGATCTGACAACAGAAACACAAAAACAACATAAAAATATTTGTTTCACAAGCAGAATCACCTTGATGTGGAACTCCAGGTTCTCATCCATGGAGTAGATGTGGTCGAAGATGTCTCTGGAAATACGAGGGATGATGCCCATCTGATGAGGGTCATGAAGGGTCCCCTGAAACATTACGAATCATTTAATTAATCATTCAAATAACACCAAAACAAAGACCTGAAAATAAACTACAAAACAACAGACCAACCTCCATTGTGTGAGTCTTTCCTGAGGAGGTCTGACCATAAGCAAAGATGGTGCCGTTATATCCTCCCAACACATCTGAGGCACAAACAAAGAAACAAACGCCGTTTACAGCCGTCACTTCCTCTCAGTCACTTTCCTTCTTTAATGGAATATGTTGCACTGACCTCTGACGATCTGCTTGGCACAAGTGTCGTACACCTGAACCTGTTCAGTGGTTGGGGGGAAGACTCGGTCGAACACATATGGCTTCCCCTGAAACACAGGAAACACACTGTAAAAACTAAAAGCCTCTGTTTGAAAAAAAAAGATTTATGCTGTCAGCAGACAGTCTCCTCCTGCTATGAAGAGGTCATATAAAAAACACCCTGCTCACTGACACTGAGTGTTATGGTGTGATGTTTCAGTCTCTCAGTAACATCTTAACACATCGAAGCCAAAATTATCAATGTAAGTCAGTGAGGACTGTTAGATTTCTGTTTTAACAAACAAAACTAGGAGTAAAAAGAGATGATTCTTATGTATCTGCATTTATACAACATTCACACTCTGATGGAGGTCTCACAGAGCAGCTCGGGGTAAGTATGTCGCCAAAGGGTATTTGGCATGGCGACTGGAGCAACCAGGGATCAAAACCACCAACCGTCCGCTGGTCGTTGAGGTCACAGTGAGCTTCCCTGATCACCTCCTGGTTGGACTCCTGCTGAGCTGTCCTGATTGGTCAGTCCACACAGGCACCTCCATTGACCGTCCCACATCTACAAACCCCTCCATGCTTTCCTCGTCAGCACGAGGTGGCTGGAGATGGCACCTGTCAGACCATCTCCAGCCCCACAGCAGACCTTCAGCTCTGCTGCCTCCTCTGTGTGAGTGCTCCCCTCTGAGATCTTCAACGTCCATCAGTTAATGTTCAGATCTTTGAACTTTGACCTTCTTTATGTAATGCGGCCTTGGCTCCCTTGAAAGCTGAACATAAATCTAATTATTATTTTTTTACAAAGTGTCTCCACTGTGATTTTAAATAAAGTTTGATAGAATTTATAGTTTAATGGGACTCCTGATGGTCACATGACTGTCTCAGTTTCTCCTTCAGAAAAACAAACAGACAATACCGAGACAATAACAGATGTTGGAGCTATTTGTTCTTTATTTTTATTATTTTTGAAATTTGTTGTTAATGTTTGTTGTTAGTTTACTTATATTTTGGGGTTTATTTACAAGTTTAATTGTAGGTTAATATTTGTTTCAATGTTTTGTTTGTTTGATGTTACCTTGTTAAATTAGTCAGTAAGAGCTGTAGGGCCATTTTGTTTCTATAAATAAAGAGACTGGTATAGGACCAGCATGCACTGGGGTGGGCCTATGGGTGTTTGTTTTTTTTTACCAGAGCAGGAGAAGCAGCAGGAAGAAACAAAAAATGGATCTTGTTATTGCCAAACTGGATGAAAAAACACAACTTACAACTTTGGACAGTGGACTTCTTTTGCCTGCGTACGAAATATTATCTCAGTGCAGCAGTGGCTTGTGGATTTTTAATTATGGGATGTTTGGTTTGTCAAACAGGAGGAATTACCACTACAACAGATTTACCTTTATATAAAGAGTAGGGTCAAGGGTCAGAGGCTCAGGGGAGGTAATGAGAACAAAAACAAGACGTTCAGTCTGAGTTTAATGACGGCTCGTTAAATCACCACAAACCTTTCACTGTTGTCTCGTTAGTTTAAATAAAGTTCAGTCTAAAACAAACAAACAAGAGAATTCAGAGAGTGCAGCTGTCTCTGATGATTTTTCAATGATCGGTTTTATTTCTACATTTGAAAGCAACAAAGTGTGTCACGTTTAGTTATGAACAAGAGAAAAACAGGACCATACAACACTGGGCATTTGGGAATGTTTACAGTCACATGTTTAATCCTCTCACTGTAATCTGATTACATTTCTTCTTCAGATGTCAACACATTAGAGATTGAATGATGTCATTGATGTCAAACAACATTTTAAAGGTTCAGAGCTTTGACAGATGTTGGTGCTCCATCAGTAAACAGCCTGTGTCTGCACTTTCTGTCAGGCTGCTGCTGAATAATTTAATTTCAATCTAAAAGTTGGTCAGTGCGTCAGGAGCTTGAAAAGACAAGAAAATCAGATGGACTTCTTTAAGTTTGATGAAGAGGTTTCAGCTGAGAAGCTTCTTCAGTTCTAAGACCTAGCCCCACCCTATCATGTGACTCACTAAGGTCAAGAGGCCCAGGATGTGAGTGGGCGTTCAGGCATCTGGGAAGGATCTCAAAATTGGATTATAGATGGCAGACAGTTGGTGTGATAAGCCCCGCCCTCTGTTCAAAGATGGTCGCTCACAGTGGACATAGAAGCTTCTTTCACTCCTCTTTCAAACCATCTGTCCTCTCTGTCCAAAATGTGAACATTGGCATCCTGGAAAGAGTGACCTTTGACCTTTAGATGCAGATGGACAGCTGAGTCTTGTCCCGTGGAGGTGGCTCTTCTATGTTGTGCCATGCGTTTATGAAGTAGCTGTTTGGTCTCTCTAATGTAGAGGTCTGGGCATTCGTCACTACACTGTACAGTATACACTACGTTGTTAAGTTTGTGTCTGAGTGTGTTGCTGGGTCTGAAGTACACTGGGATGGATCAAGGACACGTATAAAACACAACTTTTGCACAAACTTGTAAACACCAACTCATCTTAAATTCTCTAATATTATCAACAAGGTGATATATACCAGTTTTTAAATTGTGTTGATAGGCCACGTAAAACCAGACTCATGATAAACAATATATACGCGTGTTTTTTCCTCAATAGTTTCTTCACATTTACTGTCTAAGGACAGCGCAGCAAGCACTCTCTGCTTATGAGCAAACCCCCCCCCAAAACAAAAACCAAAACAGGGGAAGTTTTAGGAGTGACAGCGTGAGAGAGAAAGAGAGAGAGAGAGAGAGAGAGTTTTGAAATGTGAGAGATTTGTGACGTTTAGCGTGTTTGGAGTGTGTAGTTAGTGTGTTGTCTTGTGTAGTTAGTGTGTAGTGTTGTGGATAGTTTTGTGTTGTGTGTCAGAACAATGAGGCGACTGCTGTCTCCAGGTAGAAACAGGAGTGATACACCTGCTGCTGTCAGACCTGCAGGTATCAGGCTGTGATCTTCTCCTTTATAGTGGACAAAAATTATTTTTTTGGAGTGGCACAAATAATTTGCGTGGCATCTTACTGAAGAACAGCTGATTGTTCTGTAAACAGTTTGAAATGGTTATTTAAAAAAAGGTAAAAGGTAAATGGCTGCAAATAACTTTGTTTGGAAAACTTGTGCATACACTGAAAAAAGTCTAACATGTAGTCATTCATTCAATCTAATAAGTGCCATTCAAAACAGAATAAAATCATTGATTTGATTGTGAAACCCTTTCTTTTTGCATTTTAAAATACCACTTTTGATTTGGATGAAACTAAATATCTGTACAAAGGACACAACGCAAAGTTTTTGATTTCTCTCAAAACATATATTTCTTTTCATGTTGAACAGATAATATCTTTAATTTGAGTCAAAGTGATTTGCACTTGAACACGCCCACCAGAAATAGACCGGGACCCATTTTTATTCTGCATGGCTGCTGGAAACATCGTGTCACATCTTTGATTAATTTCATCTGAAAATAAACGTAAGTAAAGCCAAGTGTGTTACAAAAGCTTTTATAATTTGTATTGCCAAAATTGCAGAAAATAACCCCATTTAAGCTGGGTCGACAGCCACCCCCAATTTTTGCATGTGGCTGTCACTGTCACCAAAGTGCTTGCTCATAGGGGGTCATATGACTGTTATTATTGTGGTGTTGAGGACTTGATAAAAGAATAACATGGTATGTCCATATCTGTTCTGTCTCTACATGAGATGCAGTCTCTTGATGTAAATTTGACAACTCTGCTATTAAATGCAGTGATTAATGTAGGACAGCAACGATTAATCAACTCATCAAGTTAATATCTTAGGGTTCTGTATTGTTTTTTTTTTCTTGGGCTTTGTGGAACATTTATGAAAATGTTCCACCATTGATTTAATTTAATGATTATGCAATTCACAATCTGATTAGTCAAATAATTGTTCTAATAGTCTGTGACCAAACAACTATCAAAATAGTAGTTTATTATGGTCAAAGATTTATCAGGTGTGCCAGACTTCAGTTCTTCACTTGTACATTTTGTTCCATATTTTACCTCAAGATATCCCAGAAAGATGAAGCTGAGGAAGAGCTGCAGAGTACCACCATGGCACTCTTCGTCTTCAGGGACAACTCAAGCCTCCTACATCAGCCTCGAGACATCGGGATAATCATTGATGGTGTGGAAGTCCTGAATGAGTTGCCTTCTGTGGCAGCTGGAGTGGCAATGGTCTTTGGACTCTGTTATGCTCTTAATATGGAATATCCACGAGGATTCAGGTTCACCTTTGAGGCTCTTCAAAAGATTATGATGGAGCTTGACTTTAACAAGATGGCCTCTAAGATTCGCAAACTTAATTGTGAACTTAACACTGCACAGTAGTGTGTTTGCATGCATGTGTGCATGTGTATGTGTGCTTGGTTATTTTGCTTGGTTGGCCTGCAGTGGTATTCTACATTCAAAATTTATAAGAACACCCATTTGAAAGGGAGATTTAAGTTGATTTCATTGATACATGTGTAGATTTTTTTTTTTTACATTGTACAGGCACAGTGCACATATAAACATTTTTGAGTACTTGCAAATTGGTTTAAAAAGAGTTTTTATAATGGTTTTATGCCAGTTTTAGACAGGTTGCAGGTTTTATGCAGGTTTTATACTGGTTTTCAAAAGATTGCAGGTTTTATAAAACAAACATTTCTCTAATCATTTCTGCCGTAGCACTAAATCTGTATATTACTAATCCTCTCTATTGATTATAGTTAAAATGGTTTGGAACAATAAATAATTTTGAAATAATTGGTTGGCCAACTGTCTTGTTTTTTATAGGAAATGCAGAGCATTTTTGAACTGAAATAAAATGAAATGTAAAAAATATAGTTTGAATATATGTAAATCAATTACCTGGCTTCAACACAAACATATTAGTTCATGTTAATTTGGTTCGATGTGAATACATTAGGTTGGTTAAATTTCAATATATTAGCTTGGTTCAATAATTAAAATATGGTTCTATGTAAAAAAATCAATTTGGATCAATGCAAAATTTAAAGTTTCAGTCAAGTCTAGTAATATTGTTTATATCAACATAAAAGTATCAGGTCATATCAAGTGACTCAATTTGGATTCTATGAAGTCAAATATTTTGGATGTGACAATTGGACATCATTTTTTTAAATTTGAATAGGGTTATTCTTTTTACAGTGTATGATTTTAAAATTGACAATTTATATTTGCATTTAAAGTTATGAAATATGATTCATCGTGGTTGTTACAGTAACAAATACTTTTATATACTTTATACTTTTTCTACTCGGATTGTATGTTTTTTGTCTGATTTTTGATCAATTGTGTTAATACAGTATGTCAAAATGAAAACTTAAAATTAAGTGTATATGTAAAATTAAAAGTAGTCAAAAACAGCCAATTATACCCTGGACCCCAGAGGGTTAAACTTTTTTTTAAGTAACGCAATAGTTACAAGATTCTAAAAGTCATTAATTACTAGGAAAAGTAACTCAGCTACTAACTCAGTTACATTTTTGATGAAGTAACTAGTAACTATAATTAATTACTTTTTCAAAGTAACTTGCCCAACACTGGTAATAACTAATAATGATTAATATAATAATAACTTTAATATTGGCCATATTACATTTACATTACCAGTGAAGTGACTTTAGTGTCATGAACAACATTAGCTAATTGTTATGTATTAGCTAATTGTAAAACAACTGTTCAGTACAGAAATGAAGCCCAACAATCATGTTTTTACAGTCCTGTGGTTTCAGCCTCAGATACTTATCAAATCAAACAGAGCTCATGTAAAACAAACAGATGAACAAAAGAAATTTGTCCTTCATTTCTGTCAAACAATGCCAGATGAAATGTTTCCAGCAGTTATTATCATGGTTGCTAGGCAACATGAGCAGTGCAATGGAAGCTAGACCATCCTATTTCACAAGCATCGCACTTCCGGCCTTCTCGGTCTACAGTGAAGGCCTTATCCTCCAAAGGATGCAAACCCTGAATTGGGAAAAAGCCTATGTGTTAATAGTCCTCTCTGCATTGAATCGTATCTGTTATTAATCTCTGTCTCTCATCCACAGCATGTCTTTATCCTGTCTTCCTTCTCTCACCCTCCCTGAGCCTGGTTCTGTCGGAGGTTTCTTCCTGTTAAAAGGGAGTTTTTCCTTCCCACTGTCACCAAAGTGCTTGCTCATAGGGGGTCATATGACTGTTATTATTGTAGGATCTACCTTGAGGCGTTGCTGTGATTTGGCGCTGTATAAATAGAACTACAGTGAACATGTTTGACTCTCCTGCTTTGAAGCAGCTGCTCCTGATTGATCAATGCAAACAATGCACTGATTGATTTAAGGAGGAGCAGCGTGCAGTGGTTCTGCAGTTACACACAGCAGGTTTGTTTGCACACTAAACAACACACACACCGTGGCGGTGTGTGTGTGTGTGTGTGTGTGTGTGAGTGTGAGAGCGCGCACTCACCGACACCACCACGGTGTCCTCTCCGTTAAATTTCGGGATGTTTTTGTCTCCGCGGTTCCGCTCCGCCTCGTTCAGCGGCCTGAAGCGACACATCACCTTCACCCCGCACACGCCACCCTCCGCCGCCTCCATCACCGACAAGAAGCACCGACACGCACGCGGAAACACACACAATCCGGGAGGCTCGGCTCTGGTTCGGGTCCACACGGTCCGCTCAGAGGCTGCGATCTCCGGTTACTGCTTCTCCATCAGGAGGCTGAAGGCTCCACCTCTCACAGGTCCACCCTGGACCACCGAGCCGCAAAGAACCATGGGACATGAAGTCCTCCTTCACATCCAGCGTGAACATGATTTAGTTCGGGTTAAAGCCAATGGGTCATATTTGACTCATGACGTTTTAGGCTCTTTAAGACTTCATCGACTTTTTCCCTGAAAAACAAAATTGATACAAAATAAAACTCATATAAACATTTATACTTTTTTTTTTTATTCGTCAGAAGGGTTTTTAAAATAAGTGAATAGAACAAAGTTTATTAATTTAGAAATAAATGTGTGATAAGGTGGAACAGTGGTTAGCACTGCTGCCTCATAAGAGGAACAGGATGGCGGTTTGGCCCCCACCTGGGCGGGGCCTTTGTTGTGGAGTGTGCAGGTTCTCTCCAGGTGCTTCTCCCACAGTTGTGTAACAGGTGTAGTTAGTGGGGTGATTCTAAATTAGCCATAGGTGTGAATATGCGTGCAAATGGTTGTCTCTTTCTCTCCCTCTCTCTGTGTGACCCTGTGACAGACCGTACCCGCCTCTTGCCCTATGGAAGCTGGGCTAGCCTCCAGTTCCCGCCCCCGAGACCCTGACGAGGACAAGCAGAAGAGGATTGGTGGATTTTCAGAAGGCTTGAGAAACATTCCCGTTTCAAAAATCAGAATTTTCTGACAACTTCATGATTAGAATAAATAATTAACCCGATAAATCAGAGTATGCTCAGGGTCATTGATGATCTGATCTCTAGAAGTATTCGGTTACGCTCCTGGAGTAACGGTATTAACACCACTGTGTAGAAATACTCAATTAGGACAGTTTTTTTACTTTCTAACCATAAATTCAGTATGACACACCCCTGTATCAGCTGTTTTCTGTTTAAAATGGAATAAAGATTACATTATATTTAAGTAGGCAGACCTACCCAGCACATGTTGTTAGTAACATCTGGATGGATGGGTGGACATTTTATTAGAACATATTAAATTTCACAGTAAATTAGTTTTGAGTCCCCAGAAAGGCGTCAATACTCGGTATGCTAAATATGCCGGCAGAATGAGGGTTAACATATATCAACATATAAATTTTAATTCAAATTTAATTTAGTTGGCAAATATCTGAAAACAGAAGAAACATGTGTGCCTGTGATCAGTATATCCACTGATCTACGTTCCACTCGTCATTCGTCTCCAGTTCATCCTCTGACTGAAGGAGGTCAAGCTACATCGCCCACGCTACGCATCAAAACACCTCTAACCTGAGCGTGCTCGGAGATTGAACATGATGTTCCCGTCGTCACCTCGATTACTACTGAGTGATGATCTCAGACTGCTTCAAAACATAAACAATCAGACGAGGTTGGACGACTGATGACCAACCAGAGGACATGACGATTTTCATAAACAGATCAAACTCTCTTACATCACAGACCGTACAACAACAGCATCAATAATAATAATGATAATAATAATGATGACCACACAGTTAAATGTTCTGGTTTCTTCTTCTGCAGCAGAACATGATTCACTGTTAGGTTTGTGGGATAAACAGGATACAGTGAAGAAATTCACTTCCGAGCCTTTTTCACACCTTGGCTCATGTGATGAGGCACATGGTCAGCAGTGGGTCAAAAAGGTACAACTCCCACTATGGGTTAAATACCTGCGACGCTCCACCATCTGGTTTTAGAACTGAAGAAGCTTCAGTCTGTGAAACATCTTCAGGAATCAGAAATACATCCAGTCGTTTCCTTAGATCACCTTGACCTGGAGGACTGAGAACCTACAGACACAATTCCTCCTCTTTGATCAAACCCCACAGGCAGTCAGGCTGCTGCCATCACCACTGCTTTCATTTTGAGGTTTACCAGCAGGGGGCAGTGTTTCACACAGCACGCTGCTGCTCTAAAAAGCATTTGAATCACAGTGCAGCTGTTCCTTTATTGCCATTGGCTCAGCACAGGACTTGCAGCACACACACTTCCTGGTTCAACCTTCCAGTCTCAGGACCAGGACCACACTAACACCAGGTATCAAACCCCCAACTCTTCACACGTGAACCCCTGAGCCAATAAAAGACAAAGCAGTAATCTCAAAAAGTGGATTCTGTTCATCTGGACCTTTCATCATCAGCCAGGTAACAGCTTCAGTCTCAGCTGACTGCAGGTTTCCCACCTTATAAACATGACATTTGGATGATGACTAACACTAGCACCACTGAACAATGGGCTGGGAGGTTAGTTCCTTGAGCTCTTCCGTGTTGTGCCATCCGTTTAGTCAGAGGTTGTTTGGTTTCTGTGATTTTGTTAATAAGGTTGGAAACCTGTAGTCATCTGATGTAAAGTTTCTCCCACTGAAAACATCCAGATGAACACGTCTGCCCAGATGTTTGCAGCTGTTTGTCCTGGACACAGTACTGCACTTTACGGTTGCTCTCTTCTTTTGTGCAATAAAAATAAAGGTCACATCCATATCTATCGATCGCTGTAGACCGCTCCACCATTCTCGTCCTTCCACACACCAACTGAAATCAGATGATTGTAGCAGGAAGAAAAAAAAAAAAACCTGTTTGTTTCCTTTCTATCTGCAAAGAACTGAAGAGCCTTTGTAGCACACAAACAACAGAACAAACAACAAATTACTGAATTTAGAGTAATTCAGTAATTTTGAGTACAGTAAAGCATTACTTTGTTGATGCAGACTTTAAAGTTAACTGAAGTTTGTAGAGCGACTTCACTCTCAGGTGTGTTTGATCCGTCAGGCGTGCAGCTACAGTAACGGCACCTGTGAACTGATGACATCACTCACAGCAGTGATGTCAGAGTGTGATAGTGCCATCAGCTCCATCAGTCCCTGCTGCTCTGTCTGCAGGTGTTTGATCCTCATATACCTGCTGTCAGCACATCTGTCCATGCTTCTGACTCCGCCTCCTTCCTAACCATGCTTAGAGCTGATTGAGAAAGTCTGGATTACCCGATTGAGTTCAGAACAATGATCACGTGACCTGAGCCTGATGTCGGGATATTTGAAACCAATCAGGAAACCCGATCCTCGATTTGCACAGGGACCTGAACGCAACATGTTCTCATCTGAACAGATTCAGCAGTCAGAAAACAGACGCTCTGAATGCAGCACAGGTTTAGTGATGTGTTCGCTGACATCATCGGCATCATCTGAGGTTAAAACAGTCCTGCTGACCTTTGACCTCCAGCTGCTCAGCTTAAGGTGACACCCAAAGAGTTCAGCTGCTAAATAACCAACCAATCAAAGCCTGTCCTGATGATCAAATGACTTCCTGTTTCTCTAAGAGACTCCTAAGTCTGACCCCGCCTACTCAGATGGCATCACACAGAAGCATGGTCTCCACAGCATGCACGTCTTATGAAGAACTCAGGATCAGTAAACAATGCTGAGGTCAGAGGTCAGCTTACATGTCTCTCTCTCACACACTCACACAGGAAATTAGTGTTTGAAAATAAAAAACACGGCTCTGTTTGTGTTCCTGTAAAACCGATTGATGTTTTTATTCTCCGATAATCAATACATCTGATCACATGATTGTTTCCTGATGTCCTCACCTGACTCTGACTCAGTGAGACCACATGTAGCAGCTTTACTAGAACTGAGTTTGACCCCGAGACGAACCAGAAGGTCAGACCGACCTCTTGGCGGCGAGGACTGAGAGACTAGGTCATCGGAGGTGAAAAGGTTCATGGCGGACGCGATTGTCAGCTCCAGGAGGTGAAAAAAGGAATAAAGTTTGTCTCTGTTCCTGATCAGACTTCCTGCTGATGACCCAATCAGCTGTGCTTACCTGCACGAGCCTGTACACCTGTAGCACAGTCACAGGCTTTGTTCTTTTATTCTGACATCTGTACTCTCCATCCTACATGAAGTCTTTTATTTTGGCGTCCCTGCCCTGCTCTGATTGATCATAAGCTTGACTCTTTGGGCGGGTAGTCCACGTTGGTCACCATGGTGACGACCATGACAATCTCCTCGTGGGCCGTGACGCTCGACTGCTGCATCTGCACGACGCGCTCCTCCACGCAGCCCGCTGACAGCCGCGCCTCCGCCTCATGATCCCAGCACTCCTCCATCGTCTCACAGAGGAGAGCCAGACCCTGCCGGGGGGGCAGAGAGGAGACCTGGATCAGAGGTCAAACATAGCACTTGTTTCTTTATAAACTACACCAGCGGTGAGGTCATCCTGATGCTTCAAACAAATGCATCGGCTGTGGGTAATGCGCTGGTGCATTGTGCGTAGTGACTCACGGCGTGCTTCTGCCAGCACTCTCTGATTGTGGGCCTGAGCTTCTTGTAGACGACCACCTCCTGCATGTCCTCCAGAGACGGATGCTGACCCGCCTCCTCCTCAAAGGGCAGCAGGTACTCATCTACTGGACCTGAACCACAGAAAACCAGGTGTGCGGATCAGTCAATGACAGTCTTCACTTTGCCCCACACACACACACACACACACAGCAGGTGAAGACGTAAACACAGGACGGCGGCGTTGGCCTCCACCGACCACAACGACATGTTCATGTCAGTTTCTTCACATGTCACATAACCATTCTTTGTAAGCAGGTCAAACTTTAACAACCAACCAGGCGTGACCCTGGCCAGGCCTAGGCCGGGGCTGTTGTTAAATTTTGACGTGCTGACCTGGTGAGTCAGGTGACCTTCTGGCATTTCATACCGTCAGCAGCTTTGCAGCGTGATGCGAGCTCCCACAGCACCAGCCCCACAGCGTACATGTCGATCCTCAGGAAGGAGTCTCTCTGGAAGTTGATGGCGCCCTCCAGGACCTCTGGGGCCATGTACCTCCTGGTCCCCACCTGACACAGACAGGAACCAGATCAGCTGTTTACTGAGGTGATGTGACACAACTACAAAGAGCAGAGGAGCTGGTGGAGGGGACATGGATAACATCACTGATATCAATAAAGTGTGAACTTGTTACGCAGCACTTATCTGAAGCCCCGCCCCCTCTGACCTCATGGCAGGTCCTCACACATATTTTAAACCTCTGTAATAACACAACAACATCTAAATGATGTCATTACTGTGGAGATCGAGCTGTGACCGGTAAACAAACACAGCTCATTTAGAGCCAACCTCAAAGCTGCTACTAATATGTAAACGCAGTGAGTTTATCACACCATCCGCTCTGCAGCTTCACCTCCTCAAAGCCTCTGATTGGCTGCTCTGCTCTCATTTCTCTCTTTGGTTCCCCACACTCTGGACACTGCTCCGTTCAGCTACGCCTCCCCTGCTGTGCACAGCTGCAATCAGGCCAGCTCAACATCCCAGCACTAATTATTCTTCTTTTATCAAACATCCTTGAATATTTACCCATCAGCCACCAGATGGAGCTATTTGCTTCTTCCTAACCCAGACTGTCCTCACCTGGACCTCAGTGTACCTGGAACTCCATCATGCATTTGCTAAACACTCTTAGATATTTCTGTTTCCACTGACTGTTACACTCTCACTGCTGTAATGACAAAGCGTGACAGAGGCGTAGCTCGGGTGGACACACCTGTCCATGAGCGTCACCTGGAGACTTTCCCGCCTCAAACCTGAGAGCGAGGCCAAAGTCGGCGATGCAGGCAGTCAGGTCGGACTTAAGCAGGACGTTCTTACTCTTGAAGTCCCTGAAAAACACAGAGCTGTCAGGCACCTTTGTGTGTGTGTGTGTGTGTGTGTGTGTGTGTGTGTGTGTGTGTGTGTGTCCGTACGCTCGTACCTGTGTGCGATGGCGGGTTTGTATGCAGGTATGTCTTCGTGCAGGTAGGCCAGGCCTCGAGACATAGACTGAGCGATCCGACACAGTTCAGACCAGGAGAGAACGTTGGCTTTAAGGTGGTCAGTCAAGGAACCCTGAGAACACGTCATGGAGAACACAGAGTGAAGACTGAGGGTCAGAGGTCAAATTTGTTCGAGTGACTCAGTCTTCTGTCCACACATTCACAAACTGAACCCGCTCCAACTCGTCTACGCTCCACGTTCTTCCAGGTTCTAATGGAGTTTTAGGAGTGTTCTGCAGTTCCACCTCCAGCCTGCGGGGGTCACTGTTACCTTGTGATGGTAGGCGGTGACAAGCCACAGCTCCGTTTCCAGCTCGCTGCCTCTCTTCTCAGCGCCGAGGAACTGCAGCAGGTTCTCGTGTCTCATCCCGCTCAGGCTAAAGATCTCAAACTCGTTCTGCCAAGACTGACGCTCCTGAGCACAGGTCAGAGGTCAGAGTAGTCAGGGGCGTGGCCCAACTGTGACCTCACACAGAGGTAATTTCTCAACATGTGCTCTTGTGAGACATCAATTCAAAGGGTTAGGTTGCATTTCATCTGAAAATATGTGTTATTGTAGAATCTACTTTACAATATGAAGCTCCTCGAAGCGACTGGTGTTGTAATTTGGTGCTGTGGAAATAAAACTGAACTGAAACTCAAAAGTGGCCGTGGTGGAGGAGCACGGCTAAAACTGTGAGAGAAGTTTGAAATGTGCCCGTTTCTGTGACACAAAGTAACTCTTAAGATGTTTCAGGCGAGAATGTAGATACGGAAATTTCCAAACATCACCTCCCTCTGGGCGAACGGCCAGTTTGCCTCGCCAGGTGTCACCTGACCAAAAGGTCGAGGCTTATTCTCCCTGACTCCTGCCACATCATTTTTAAATCTCCCCAGGCTTTGGCCACTCAGTGGAGGTTAAACATCATGTTTGGCTTATTTCAGTGTTTTAGAGAAAATCTGTTTGATCAAAACTGGATCGTTGTATTTAACTTTCACGTCTCACTGGAGCGCTGTCACTGCGTTTGGAAACGAATATTCCGCTCATCATTATTCCCTCACGCAGATGTGCTCATGTATATGGAGCAGAAACATCTGGCGCAGCTGCTCATGAAGACTTCACACAAAGGATCAGATAATGTTTTTAACATTTATTCTGTTTCTACGACAATAAACAAAATCATTCTCACATCTGACCCGTTTGTTGTTCTTGTTAAATGAGCAGTGCGAGCTGTGCGTACATGTTTGTGTTTCACTCATGTGACTGTTGGTGCTCAGCTGTATGAAGGTCATCAGTGTCTGGATGTTAGAAGAGCCGTGAAGACCAACGCTCTGATGCTCCTCTCACAGCCAAGCGTTTTGCCAAAGTGCTTGTAAGCACTTGTGTAGTAAATGGGCTACTTGTATTAACAATATCACACCAAGATTAACGGCACACACACTGACCTGGGCAGGGAAGATCTTGACGGCGACGTGTTCACTGAGCAGCTGAGCCTTCCACACGCAGCCAAAGCGCCCCCTGGCTTTCAGCTCCAGCAACTGCAGAGGCTTCTGTCCCAGGACGGGGGAGGGGGGCAGGGGGCCGGTCTCCTGGGGGAGACAGGTGGAGATCAGAGACAGAGGATACAGGAAAATAAAGAACATCTTCTCAGGGCTGTCGGGCCACACCCACATGGACATGTGTACATTAAAAACACAGAGTGACAGAACCATGAGAGTGGGCTGGCCTAAAGATGGGCGGTGTGGCGTGCTGACACAGTCATGCAGGGCAAGGAAGGAGCGGGACGTGCAGACATCATGTGACACAAAACATAAAGGTGCTCAGAGACCCAAAGTGGGAGAACACAAGGCGGGTGGTGACAGAGCACGCTCAGTGGGTCTCCTTACCTCGACCATGATGTGAAAGGCGTGCTGAGAGGCAAAGAAACAGCTCAGAGTCACACAGACAGGAAGAGGTGGAGCTAACTCACAGCCTCCCTCTGAAACATCAGCATTGCCTCACTACTCCAGCTATGTGTCACCGCCTCCTCGTGTCTTAGCCCCTCCCACCCCAGAGGTGAAGACACGGGTAACAAAAAGAGCATCCATGTCACATGACACAGTCACGTGACAGAGTTGATGATGCTGTTAAAAACTACAACAAACACCAGCTCTGTGTGCTGTTACCATGGAAACAGTGTTTTTCCTGATCACCCTGCGAGTGCTTCAGGTCTTTTATTTTGAACGTCAACCTGACGGTGTTCCTGACTTCCTGATTGGACTAAGCAGCAGGAACGTGTCAGGACAAACACCTGATCAGTACACCTGGCTTCAGTGTTTACCTGGAACGAGTTTGTTCACTTGCTGCTGGGACTTCCTGTAGAACAGACAGCTGATTAAAGCTGTTATGAAGCATTTATTGTAAAAGTTTGTTCCTCATTTTTTAAACTCAGAGCAGGAAGTCACCTGACTGTCACATGACCCACTCCTCACAGAAGGTCTCACCTGTGTGGGCACCAGCACAGGTGGGTAGGCCAGTTTGTGGTGCCGGTACATCCAAAAGGACAGCAGGACGATGATGGCAACGGCCATGATGGGGAGCAGCGAATACATCAGCGCGGTGACCACCGGGGGTCGCAGTGTGAGTGGGATATTTGTTGCTATGGAAACACACACGGAAAAGAGGTTACAACATGAAGTACAGGAGGCTTTTCACTATAAGGTTCCGTTTTAACATCAAAGATTTTCAGAATAAGGTGCGAGATGAGCAGGTACGTACGGGGCAGTGGCGGCGTGTGGTTGCTGTTGGGCAGATAGAAGAACTTCTGGTTGCACAGACTTCCCTCACAGCAGCAGAAAAAGACGTCAGGGGACTCCTTCCTCTCGACACACTCCCACCTATCAGGAAACAGCACAGATGAGCTGATGCACAGGTGAGGTCACCACACTCAAGTAACCCCCCCCCCTCCCAATTGATGTCTCCTCCTCACACGCACTAATGTCTTTCAGCTTTATCACTGAACTCTCAAGTGACCTCACACATGAGCTCACACAGGTGAGCTTTTACAGCACCTCTCAGTTCACATATGAAAACTGATCAATTGCTCTGATTGATACATGGGGTGACTGGTGACAGGTAATGGTAAATGGACTGGTTCTTATATAGCGCTTTTCTACTCTGAGCACTCAAAGCGCTTTATACAACTCGCTCAGTCACACAAACACTTTTCTAAGTTCTTAGTGCTATCTAACTAATTCGGAGTGTGTGAGTGTGAGCTAGCTCTTCTTCTCCTGAAATCACTCTGGTCCTCCGAGTGAACCTACAGCAACACGTAGGCAAACCAATTCAACTACAGGTAGACATACACCTGAACACACCTGCCCTGAGGGGACTTATAAAATCACCACTCTGTACTCGAACAAAGTCAGGTTCAGGTCTGGGAGCATCATCAATCAATAAACCGATCAGGTCTAAACTCTGCTATCCTCCTGTTGAACCACAGAAGCGCTCCTTTACTTCCTGTTGTTACCTGAGCATGACCTCTCTGGCCCCACCTACCTGTCATAGCAGCTAGGGTCGTCAAGCCAGCAGCCCTGTTTGACCACGGTCACCTGACCGGAGGTGTTCCTCCAGGTGGCGAAGCAGTGCTGCCGCTTATCCTTCTGCCCGGAGCAGATCTCCACGCCGCTGATGTTCCCTCGGCCCTCCACTGAGGAGGAGGAGGAGCTATAGCTGTACAGCACACAGGTCTGAGTCTGAGTGTGGCCCAGGATTGCACCTGAGGAGGAAGCATACAGCATCGTGAGAGTGACTGAAACAGGTACAGATCAGCTGTTTCCTGTCAGCTCAAGAGCTAATCAATAACTGACCAATATCTGATCAGCAGGTTTTCTGCAGGAGGTCTGAGGTGACCTGTGGTTGAAGATCACCTATATATGATATACACCATTGAAATAAAGCTGCTGGATAGCTGCCCTGGGGCGTTTCAGTGAGCAGACAGCATCACTGACACACAGCTGACTGCTCTAGCCTATCTTAGCTCTGAGCCTGGATTAGGATCAAAGCAGCTCAGAGTTATTTACTGGGGCTTGTTTCCTGTGACATCAGAATTACACTCTGGTTTCTAATCGATTGTGTCTGTGGTGATGATGTTAGAGCCAGGTGTGCTCACCTGAGGAGCAGGTGATTAGGAGGACGCTGAAGGCCAGCCTGGTGGCGGATCCCATGGTGCTGCTCAGATAAATCCTAGTTTCAATCCTAATCCGGGATTACGCTCCCTCTGACTGACAACAGGACTCCGAGCACCGGAACCATGTCCCAGTCCAAGCAGCGGTTGCGGTCCGTTCACCGGGACGCCCCGTGAGAGCACTCGGGAAGAGGGTCCCAGGAGCTGGGCAGGCCCTGAGACATGGTGCGCTGTCAGGAGATCCGGACCTGAGGACCAGTACAGGCTGCTCGCCGGGTTGGAGCGGTGCTGTAAAGGTTTATGCTGCAGAAATCGGTTTATCGACGAACTGACAGGTTATCAATCAGAGGACTGATCTGGAGTAACTCCATCAGCGAACCTCCGGCCATGAAGCACAGTTCACCTTGGACCCCTGCACCATTCTCCGCGAAGCCTCAGCCGTGCTGTGACCCTGGATCAAACTCACCTCCCCGCAGAGAGCCAGGCGGAGGTGTAGCCTCAGCCCGCCTCTGATTATCACTGCTCGGTCACACGGATGCTAGCTGGCCCGGCTACCCTTTAGCTTAGCTCCGAGGAGGAAAACCTCAAACCGCATCCGCGTCCCGTCTGTTCGCTCAGCGGGAGGAAGCGCCGTGTGAACGAACCCGGACTGGCTCACAGCGTACAGCCGACCTGTCCGCCTCCCCCTCACCTAGTCTCCGTATTACTTCCACTCCACACTCTGAGGCCGACAGCAGGAGGAAGATGGCGGCTACGCTGCGATCAGTTTGTTTTTTTCACAGTCTTCCAAAGTCACCTGTCACAGCGTACACGATCATCTGACGGGCACCTGCAAAAACCAATAGGATGCCTAGAACAATCCGGAGCCCCATTTATTCACCAATGATTAGCCGTGTTTGTGTGTAGAGCCCATGGAATGAGGGAAAAGCCCCGCCCACTGAAAAGAGGTTGGTGGGCTGTCAGAAAAATGGAGAAAAATAAAAGCGGAAAGAAACCTCCATAAACCAATCAAAATTCAGTAAAACTATTTTTTATTAATTTTTTTGTACTATAATCCAAATAAAACCTAAAAAAATCTAAAAATACTTTATAAACTTTCTGGCCTTTGAGATTTATACTTTAAACTTGTTTCGTCACTTGGTGGTGGAAACAGCAGTTAGCGACTGAACTAACATCATGTAGGTCCTCAGTAATCCAGGTCATGGTAGTCTAAGGAGCTTGGAAAGAAAAACGTCTGGTCTTCTTTAACATCTGGAAGACATTTCACTTTTCATCCAAGAAGCTTCTTCACTTCTAACACCAAATTCATCTAATTCAAGGATTCAAAGCGTTTGTTGTCATGTGTGCAAGAAAAAGCATTACTCTGTACAATGAAATTTTTTTGTCTGCTGTCCACACGCAGACTGGTTAATATGTACAAATAGCTAAAATACAAATAGCATGAATAAATAAATGGAGGAAACATCTGAAGTATTAAATAGATTTATGTGCAAAAGAGCAATATGTGAGATGACCTGATGTACAAAAAATATTATTACTGTTAAAATAGGTCAGCTGTTCAAGAGTCTGATGGCAGTGGGAAAGAAGGAGTTGTTGAGTCGAGATGTTCTGGATTTCACACTTCTAAACCTTTGTCTTGAGGGCAGAAGTGTGAACAGTCCGTGTTGGGGGTGTGTGGGGTCTTTGAGGATGGAGGCAGCTCTCCTCTGGACTGTGCGATGGTAGAAGCTCTGCAGAGAGGGCACCAGGGTCCTGATGATCTTCTCTGCAGTTGTTACCACTCTCTGCAGGCGTTTGCGGTCCATAGCAGTAGTGCTGCTGTACCATGCAGTGATGCAGCTGGTCAGGATGCTCTCCACAATACAGCTGTAGAACCAGCTGAGGATCTTGGCCGACATACCAAATTTCCTCAGCCTCCTCAGGAAATACAGCCGCTGCTGAGCCTTCTTGACCAGCTGTCGGGTGTTCAGTGTCCAGGTGAGGTTCTCAGTGATGTAGACACCCAGGTACCTAAAGCTACCTAAAGTAGGCATACTGCAGGGATGTCCAACTCCAGGCTTCGAGAGCTGGTGTTCTGCAGGTTTTAGATATCACCCTGGGTCAGCACACCTGAAAAAAATGATTAGTTCATTACTGGGCTTCTGGAGAACTTCAAGACATGTTGAGGAGGTAATTTAGCCATTTAAATCAGCTGTGATGGATCAAGGACACATCTAAAACCTGCATATATTGACAGAGCAGTTCCCCTTGGTGGCTGCAGTTTGAAACACATCCCAGTCTGTTTGGGCAAAACAGTCCTGTCGGATACTCGCAGTCTCTGGGGTCCACAGTTTCACAGGTTTGATGGTTTCAGTTTCTGTCTGTAAGCCGGGTACATGAACAGGGAGATGTGATCAGGCTGTCCAGAGTGAGGACGTGGTGCAGCCCTGTATGCACCCTGTATGTTGCTGTAAATATGATCCAGGGTGTTCTTGTCACGGGTAGGAATGGCCACACGTTGATGGTATTTTGGGAGTACAGTCCGTAAGTTGCACTCACTAAAGTCACCGGCGACGATAAAAACAGCGTCTCAATGAGTTGTCTCTAATGCGCTGATGTCGTCAAGGAGTTTGCCGAGCGCTGCTGCGGAGTTAGCGCGTGGCTGGATGTAAACAATGACCAAAAACACAGCTGACAACTCCCGCAGCAGATAGTAAGGGCGGCATGTAGCATTAAAAACTCCACGTCTGGCGAACAGTGCTTCTGGATAGTCTGCACGTTTCACCGCCACGATTTCTTAATGAAAGCACACTAGGGTGACCATATTTTGATTTCCAAAAAAGAGGACGCTTGGCCCAGTCATGAAGAACTTAGTAATACTGTTTGCTTAAAGAAATTTTTAACATATTTAAACGATGACTTCTCTCGGTTAATGAATGGTGAAACAAAAATGTCATATAGACTTTTACAAGTCAACAAGGGCAGAAAATAATCAAAAACCTCTGGAATTAGATAATAGTACAGAAACAAGGTCTCATCTCTATAAGAAAAATGACCAGTATCGGGATGGTACGACGGAAATTTCTTTTGCAGTTCGTCTGAAAGCTGCAGTTGCGCTTTGGCTAGTTTTAAACATCACCAGACATCACTACTGCGTGCTGTCTGTCCCGTCTGTGAGCGCAGAACAACACTCACAGCCACAGCTCAGGGATGACGTCACACATGTGGGTCCTCTGTAGGAAAACCAGGACATTTTCATCAATCTCGAAAATCCCCCCGGACAGAACGTGAAAAGTGGACATGTCCGGGGAAAAGAGGACGGTCAGAGATTGTGTGAGTTACCTATGTCCACTAGTGCCTGTCGCGGATATGTTAACAGAGCACAGCACTTATCCAGTGCAAAAAGAACAAAAAACAAACAACAACAAATCGGCATCTGAGAACGGAGCAAGCAAACACGTCTGCCTCGAGGGGCGCTATGATAATGTAAATGATGGAGAGTCCCTGATTTTAAACCCTGTTGGGAGTGGTCCCTTAACAGGGTCATGGACCCATTTTTGATCATCGCCATAATCACGGGAGCCAAGGTGTGAAAACACGTGTGGGTGATTATCAGCAGAGGTTTCAGGTGAAACCATTGTGAGACCCTCACAACTAAAATACACAATCAGAAATATCAGGATGGATAAAGATATAATTAGTGTTGGAAAAGAAATGACCCCAACCTTTCCCACAGGGGGACTGTAGAAAAGGGGAGAGGCCAAAGGTTGTGCCAAATTTATAGGGCTGCACCTAAGAAGAAGAAGAGGAGGATGAGGAAGAGCTCTGACTGATAATGAGGAAAACTACAGGTGTGGAGGTCCTAAGAGTCAGGATATGAAGCACAGTTTGGGGTTCTTCTTCTATGTTGTGTGTTTATGAAGTGGCTGTTTGATGTCTGCAGTGTAGAGGTCTTAGCACTCCTCACTGCACAGCTACACTATTGTTTAGTTTGTGTCTGAGTGTGTGGCTGAGTTTGACAGATGTCTGTCCCGACAGATGTCTGTCCCGACATCTGTCAAACACTCTGACCAAGTTCTCTGTTGATTGGGATGAAGAGAGGAGCAGTGATGGTGTGAGTCCAGCAGAGGGGGCTGTAACACCACAGGTCAGAGTCACGCTGAGCCCGCTGTTATCAGTGGCTGCTGGCAGGAGAGTGACCAGCAGGGGGCAGCAGCACACTCCAGCCTTTGTGTCAGTGTGTCCCTGTTCTTATGATTTTCAACAC
>NW_024583129.1:49931-53665 GCF_018398535.1 Haplochromis burtoni | reverse complement strand
ACACACACACACACACACACACACACACACACACACACACACAGATGTCTGCAGGTCACAGAGTCAGAATATCCTCCGCGCTCAGCTGTTTTCTTTCAGATCCACACTGAATCATTAATCCGAGTTTGCAGCTGAACTTTTCCACTTTTATATATTTGCTTAGTTTCTGTTCGTTGTTGTTCAGAGGAGGGACGGCTGACACAACAAGCTGCAGAGAAACACCTGAACAAGTCCACAGACCAAGTTAGTCCGACCTGCTGGTTATATATATATGTGATCACAACTGTTATAACACTGAGGGCCTCAAACACGTCCCAGCACCGAGACCAAATCTGAAGAATCTTCATCGCTCTCTTTTAGTCTCTATAAAAACTCTGTGTGGAGTTACCTGTGGGAGGGACCTCAGCAGCAAGAGGTTGACCTTGATTGGTCAGTGGCTTCACCATAGAGCCATCTACCTGTGAGTGGAGGGTTTGATAGCAGATTGTTTATAGTCTTCAGACATCCATAACCACAGCTGGCATCACTTCCTGTTTCTCCTCCTGTGTGTGGAGATGAAACAATAATTAATCATACATGATGGAGTCACTGATCGGGTGTTGTTAACCGCTTTGCTTCCTGCTGTCACTGAAGGGTTAATCTCTTCCTCTTCCCGTTGGACGGTGGCAGCGTCTCTCACGGTGTCCGTCCTGCTGTTGGGGGACTTCCTGAGCTTTCAGCCAGCTAAAAGGTGGTGTTGCTAAGTGACAGCGGCTCAGCCGTGGAAGCGTCTCCTCCCCGCTGGCCGACCAACTCTGCAGCCAACACTAAAACCAAACGCACCCGAGGGCTCTCCAAACACACCCATTCTTCCTTTGACGAGTGTTTCCTGCTCCCGCAGGGAGCCTTCACTCCTCCTCCTCCTCCTCGTCCTGCAGACCTGCTCTGAGTCAGGAGGAAGAAAAGCGCCCCGGTGTCTGAGCGAGCTGGCAACCGGCGGACATCATGCCGGTTTCTCTGCTCAGCTGGCGGCGAGTCAAAGATCGACCACATGGAGACGCCACAAACGGCCTTTTAGCGCCTTGTTGCTTCTGCATGAGCGCCTCTGACTCAGCCTTTGTGTCGCCGTCGCTCTGCTTCCTGTCTGTTGGTTTATTTCTCAGAAAGAAGGTGTCAGGATGCAGGGAGGCTTTAATCTGAGTCACAGAAGAAGCAGCAGCAGCTCAATCGTCTCTGCAGGCTGAAACTGGTCTGAAGCTTTTACTGATCATCAATCAATAATCACTTCTCCCCCTCAGAGTTCTCTCAGTTCACGGCCAGAGGCTTCAGGCAAGTAACACCGGGTAGGCTTGACTTGAAGGTCGAACTTTGTCTCTGAGACCCATTGATGGCGGCGGTAGAGTGTCTGGACACGAAGCGTTTATCTATGACCTCCTGACCCCGGCGGCGCCTCCGTTTCTCACCTCCTCCTGGTGAAGACAAGAAGTCTTTGTGAGGCAGAGTCTCATTACGCCGCAGGAGCTGCTGCTCATTATGTCGCCTTCATCCAATCAGAGCTCGATCTGCTGCCACTCTGTCCGATAATGAGGAATTTAAAGATTACAGCTGGACGAGGAGGAAGAGTCTTCATCAGGCAGGAGAAATAAAATAATGGGTGTGACCTCATCTATCAGAGTGTCTCCTCTGAGTCTGACTTCCTGTTTCCTGTTAGTCTGTGACTGCGATCATCACTCTGAGCTTCTTGTTTCTTTTTGCTGCTTCTTCACTTATCGCTGGTCGTTCCTCTGATACTATAAGTGATATTGATCACTTGCTGCTGCATCATCATTCAGCTATGAGGATCCGTAATGTCCCACAGCCACCAACATCATCATATCAATATATTTTTAAACTGAAGCTCAATAATCAATAAACTGATTAGCTTTTCTCAGAACATCAGTCCTTATATCATAATTACTGTTATTAGATATTGACATGTATGCTACTAAACTTACTATTACTGTGTGTTTCTGTCTGTACCTCTGATCAGGTCTGATTGGTGAATGTTCAGGACACAGATGAGCGTCTAAATAACCGACGACAATGATAAACGGGCTCCGTCCTCGCCGTTGTCATGTTCTGGCCCCGCCCTCTCGCAGCGTTTCGATTTCCATCCAAACAAAGCAAACTGGAGACGTTTGTGTGCTGATGTTCAATGACCTGCCTGACTGAGACCCATCGAACTACTTTTAATATTTTAAATGTTATATTATTTGTATAAATTGATTTAATCTGTTATTTTCTTTGAAATAGCATTTTGTTTATTTTCCTTTAATTTTATGTCCCATTTCGTTGTATTTTGTTTACATTATTTGATGTCACAGGAATTAGATTTTTTTAATTACATTTTTAATGAGTTTTGTAAACTGAATGCATTTCTATTTTATCTGCCTGTTTTGTTTCTTTAATATTTAATGTTATTTGACGCAGATGTTTATGACCTGAAATTTAACCACGAATGTAATGAGCTTCTGTCGGTGGGTGAGGGCGGTGCCTGTGGTGATTTCCTAACCCAAACAGTCAGACACATTTCCAGCCTGAAGCATGAGACTCGTCCTCGCCGCCTCTGACAGGAGCTGAAACAGCGATCTGACCCAGAGGTCACCAAAGGAAGTGTGATCGGGGAGCTTTAATTTCACGTGTCTGAACGTTGGAGGCCGGTTTAAAAAAAAAAAAAAAAAAACAGCTCCTTCATCTCTTTGTTGGTTTGAAATGTTCGGAAGAGCTAAACGATGTCAGCTGATCATCAGGAAAGTTTCTGACGGTGGCCTGAAGTCCTCCGACTTCTGATCATACAGGCTTCATTAAAGCAACCGTTTCCTCGTCACATCTGACACTTCCTGTTTCTCCTCAGAAGGTCAAAGTCTTTTCAAGTGTGATTAATTAAAGCCTGAGAGCCCATCATTTATCCCGACCCTGAGTGTTTCCTATCAGAAACCGAGCACGCCTGTGAAATGATGTTGATTTAAAAATGAGCAGCAGCCTCGATAAGACGCCGATTCATTTCCAGTTTCAAAACGTGTTTTAAATGAATCCTCAGCAGATAACAGCTCTCATTCAGGAGGCAGGAGAAACTCAGTCTGCAGAACAACGAGCCTCATCATCACAAAGCTCAGCCTCTCATGGTCCACAGGAACTCAGGTAGGCTTCAGCACTGACACCGTGGGCTTACTTTAAACCGGGTCCATTCGATTCTGGTCTCCTGAGACTGAGACTGTAAACTCGGCTATAATTCTTCAGCAGAGTTAAGTCTATTAGCTGTGCTACTCGAATCCAACCACATGAAAACTGTCAGAACCTTTGACACCCAACCAAACCTGAGTTTAGTCTCCACCTGTGGACCAATAAGTAAGTAAATTCTCTTTCTATAGCACATTTATAACCAAAGCAATTTACAGTAAAATAAAAGAAACAGGTTTCTATATCCGGAAAGGCAGACGGCGTGGAGTGAAGAGGATGCAGACCCAAAATGAGACGATGGAGGCAGAGTGAGCTGATGAACAAAAAGCGAGCCTTTATTTAGCTACACAAAACTATAAACAAAAGGAAGACATCCATCCATCCATTTGCTTCCGCTTATCCTTTTCAGGGTCGCGGGGGTCGCTGGAGCCTATCCCAGCTGTCATAGGGCGAGAGGCGGGGTACACCCTGGACAGGTCGCCAGTCTGTCGCAGGGCCAACACACAGGGACAGACAACCATTCGCACTCACATTCA
>NW_024583129.1:42490-47774 GCF_018398535.1 Haplochromis burtoni | reverse complement strand
GACCCGACCTCGGATAAGCGGATGAAGATGGATGGATGGATGGACATAAACCCTCTGACACCAGACCAATAACCATGACATGGTGTCCACCCATCGTCCAATCACAGCTCCAGAAACAGGCAGTTTACATTATCTTAGATCTTAAAACAGTTACAGCGGATGTTTTTCTGAGGTCACTGCCGAGTTTGAGTGTAACAGCTGCAAAGACAAGAGCTGCTTTTAAAATAAACTTCCAACATGATGTTCAGGGGATTTATGGACACAGGAAATCACCATGTATGCAGGTTTGTCTCTATGGGACAGTAATGAGCATAGAAACTACAGAGACTCTATTCTTTAAGATCAGCTAGCACATCCTCAGACTGAGCCATTCCCTCCAAAACTGACAGTAGCAGCTTCTGCAGTCTGACAGCTCCTGTGTTTATGATCCAGCAAATCTACAGCAGCACTGACCATAAATAATAAACCATAAATCTAACCTAGTGGAAATTCATCGAAAGAAACAGTTAGCTATCTGCTAATCAGTGCTCAGTCACACACAAATCAAATCCTTAATTTCACAGTGCACCAAACTGGAGCTCCACCTCCTTGTATGCTCTGTTAGTACAATGACCTAACAGGAGCCTTATTATTGGTCACATGATGTCTTTACAAATGCTCCAACAGCACAAAGGTCCAGTTCAGGTCAAGCTAGCAGCTACAGCCACCTGTGCTGCTGCTGACCTGTCAGTCAAAGAGGCCACGCCCCTAATAATTTAAACAGGTAAGTTATAGAAACCTTCGTACAGTTGGTACAAAGGACAAATTATATATAGAGACCAAATAGTTTGTGCGCCAGGCTGTAAACGTGTTAATTTTATGGGGACTAAATCACTGCTGCCTCTGGTGGACATTAGAAGAACTGCAGGGTTTTTCAGCCCAGGTAAGATCTTCAGTTTCAGTTCTTTGGGAAGTGTCAGAGAGGAGGGCTGGGTCTCTTTCTGAAACACTGTGGGTGCATTTACAATAAGAAGCGAGGAACGAGCCAAAAAGCTGAGCTTACTGCCAGAAAAACACTTCATGAAGATTAAACTGAGGCAGCCAATCACAGCAAGGCTTGTCCTTCTAAAGAGATGGGGAGTTGCGTCATTATTACACCCAATCGTCCCATTCGTTTACACACCTCGTGATAAATAACACACTTTATTGATTTAATGCCTCTTTACACAAACATCAGCCCTGAATGCCGACTCACAGGCACCCAGAGACCCAGATCTTGAGAGCTGGTTTCAGTATGTCTGTGAGCTCCATCAGCCGGTCTTAGGTTCTGTATGTTTAATGATCCTCAGCAGTCATTAAGGTACAGTCCAGAGTCATGTGTCACAGTTTTACTCCTCTGCTGCAGCACTCCATGTTTACTCACATTATCAGCCGTCTGGTTTTTCTAAAATCTTTTTTTTTTTTTTTTGGTTTGGAGGGCTGGGTCATAGTCTGCAGCAGAAAGCTGCCCATTATCCTCTCCAAGCTCACTTCACATGAATACAGAGTAGGAGCTGATTAGCAGCAAACACTGAACGCCATCAGTCGCCGCTCATGTGCTTACAGCTGCAGATGAATTACAGGCTGCCAGAGTTTGAGTGATTTTACCCAGTGGGATGTCTACAGGACACTGTGACAGGGACGAGGCTGATGAACCTCCTGTTTACTCTACAGACCAGGCCGAGCCTTCGTCCAGCTCACAGAGCTGTGCTGCTGGACCGCTGCTTCATGAAGGCACCTGAGTGTAAGTAGGCAGTGGCAGCACTCAGCTTAACCTCAGTCTGAAATCATCTTTCACACATTTAGAAACTTTGTTAGACGAATAAACATTAACCTGAACCTGAACCTCATTGGCTGCCTCTCACAAAAGAGTAGAGCAGGTGGGTGACACTCACCTGCTCTACTCTTGTGACATCATACAGATACAAACATATGAAACAAGATAAACCTGACAAGCGTGTAAATAAAAACTCCACCTTGGTTAAATAGTGTCACTTGTGACAGCAGTGCAGCGAAACATGATGAGATGAGAGATGAGATAGCCTTTATTTGTTAGTTGCAGAGATGACAGACCTTGCCGACCGTACATACAATACACAAACATCACATTGGGGAGACAGGTCAGGCTAGGTAGCAAGGAAAAAAACATCGAAATGTGTAACACAGAAGGATAATACAGGAATGCACAGATATCAACACACCATAGCACAATAAACACAGACAAGCAACATGGGAAAGAGTTCCAGTGTGTACAGCTGATCTGGGACCGCTGCAATCTTCAACTGCGCCTCCAGCTGACCCGATGTCCACATCAGAGGGGAAGTAAGCGTTGGAGGTGGCGTTGGATCCGGGGTAGGGAGGGTGATGCGTCAGTGAGTGCTTATCAGTATCAGTATGTGTGTGCGTGTCCATAGTTCAGCTGAGACAGTGTCCTTCGCCCTGCCAGGCTAAGTAAACAGTCTTCCAGCCAACCCAGGTGGCCTTGCATGGAATGGGAAGGAACAGTATCAACACAGTCGTTATCAGGGTGTTGTTGTTCGGCTCCAGCCTTGAGCCCACAGCTGGCGCCGAAGGGGTAGCCGGAATATGATGGTGATTTTTCTTTTACAAACAACTCATGAGAATTTCAAAGCTGTTCTTTAACACTCCGACACTGGTCTCTCAATCTCCCGTTGGAGAACCGCGAGCTTCCCGATGATGGTATCAAACTTGCGTTCCGTGGTGTTGTCATTCGTTTGCTCAGAGAGCCGATTCTGAGAACTCACGACCGCAGTGAGCTGTTCCACGATGTAATCCAATGTACGCTCAGAGGTGTTATTCTGAGTATTCATGGCAGCTGTAAGCGTCTCCAAGCTCTTAACCGTGCTGCTCTCAATGAGCCCGTTCTGAGAAGTCATGCCTCGTCCCATCGTTTCAATCCCAGCGGGCAGCCTTGGGGGTGGGTTTGAACAGCCGGTTCCGCTTTCTTAATTCTCCGATAAGCCAGGGCCAAGCCAGCTCCGATCAACAAGAACCCTGTTATCATGGTTCCGAATAGGTAGATATCTTCAGCGTCCTCGAACGACAGTCCCGCCAGACACACGACCCTCCATTCCTGCCACCCGTCCATCGTGTATCTGGCAGGGAAAGTCCCTCCAGGGCACTCGGGCTCTCCCGAGCCCAGACTTCTCGTTGAGAAAAGGGTGTCAATAGCATTCAGAGACCAGTTGATCAAATCCATAATTCTCTTTAGGTTTTAGAAACAGACTGTGAGAGAGTGTTCCAGGGAAAAGTAAGCTTATTCTTAAAGAGTGTTTAGAGACTGTTTGAATAGATATTAGCGCACCATCAAAGCAAATCGGTTCTCTGAGATTATTACAAAGAATTCTGATTGTCCCAAAGTCCTGTTTAATTATGTCCTGCATCCCACGAGTACAGCTATACGTGAGCCTGCCTCACACACTTGTGAGGGTTTGTTACTGAAGAAACTGAGAGTTATCAGAGCTCATATTCTGCTCCCATCTCCAGGCCTTTCTGATCGACCAATATGCTGCTCTTTCCTCCTTGAACTTTACCTTATCTTACTGATATAATCATGCGTATGAAACCTGATCCTTGTGCCCTGGACCTGGTCCCCATGCCATTTCTCAGAGATGTGTTGTAGACAACTGGCCCTAACATCCTCACTATTGTAAGTATTAGTGCCTCAAGTGGAATTCCTCTTCATATTTTTAAACTACCTCTTCTTCAGCCACAATAAACCCCAAACTGGTTTGTATCTGTCAGCTAATAATAATTTTAGACTTATGTCAAAGCTGCTGTTTTTGTCTAAGATGTCCTTAGTGGGCACTCCACCCTTTTCCGGCTCAGACTTGGAGGTGCTGATTCACACTCGGCTACGAACCATTCCTAAGCTAGCTGGGGGGCATCACCTGATGAAGCCATGAGAACTAAATCATCTGTGAAAAGCAGAGATGAGATTCTGAGACCACCCAAGTGAAAGCCTTCTGCCACTTGGCCTTGCCTAGAAATTCTGTCCATAGAAATTACAAACTGAACTGGTGACAAAGGGCAGCCCTGGCGGAGCCATCACTCACCAGGAACGAGTCTGACTTATCGCCGGCTATGCGGACCAACAGAGGCGTCTCAGGCGACATGAATGTGGGGTCTGCAACTTGAACTTCGGGGAATGATGAGAAAGCCTATATGTCCAGTAAAGTTTGGTGGTCATATACCAAAAAACATGAAGTGTTACTAGTGAAGAAATAAAGGAAGAGTAAAATTAAACACAAAAAACAGCGGTTCCTCTGGGGAGCTTGCGATGAGGTTGCCATACTTGGCGCCATCTTGATTGACTGATCTGGACTGGTCAGTCAATGAATCGGTGGACTGATCTGTGCGAGGGAGGAGGAAGGTAGTAACATGGCATTTTTAGACCATATCGTTTTATCAGCACTGAGAAGCAAAATTTCCAGATTGCTTAGTTTTTCTTAGTTGAATAAAAAGTACCGGTAACTTTTGTAAATTGAGTTCTAATAACAAATTAATAAAAATTGAGTTCAGTCTACTTAATATTTATAATTAAACACAATATTAGATTTTACAGTGTAGTGATAAAATCTTGGTAGTTCTATATCACTGTTGTGTTTTGGTTTTTGTAGAGTTTTTAAGTAAGAGAGGGTTTAAGAGCAAAAATATCACCAGCAATAAGAATTTAATATGTAATCATTAAAGGAAGTCCCGGAATTAAACTGTAATACAGTGTCAGTGTGTTTTGTTTTGTTTTTTGCACTGGGTCGACCTCGTCCACCCCTCCTCCTGCTACTCCCCCCACACCCCAAGTGCTGAGCTGTACAGTTTAATGGCTCGGGGAACATGGAGCTTTTAGTCCTGCTGGTTCTGCTACTGGGGAGGAGCGTGGCTGAGATTATCCATCATGTTCAGGTGTCCCCCTTTCACAGATTGCCAAACCTTCTCCATAGAAACTTCATTCGGACGTTGGACCTCTCGACAGCTTTCACAGCCACGGCTTTGCTCCACACACCTGCCTGCCTCCCTGCTCTTCTTCACTATAATAACAACAACAATACCCCCCCAAAGACAAAACAAAAAACGAGAAGAAAATAAAAAAAGAGGTTATGTTAATTAAACTGGCATTACTTCTTCAATGTACTAACTCCATTAGTGGGAGAGTGAAAATAGAAAAGCAGAGGTAAGAAGAGGTATTTGTGTAGGTACAAATCACCTGACTTGGTACAGCCATGATGTAGTGTTTTGGTTGTGATGA
>NW_024583129.1:39367-41027 GCF_018398535.1 Haplochromis burtoni | reverse complement strand
GGTACGAAGAACAGGCCCCAGGAGCCTACTTGGATTAACTTCTTCTTCTGGATCGGAAACAGGACCTTGTGTTGCTCCAGAATCTCTCTGAGAAACTGGTCCTTGACCTGAAGTCCATTCCTCTGCAGCTCTTCACCGGCTCTTTCTGTTTAAAGTATTTGAGTTTGGCCACAATCGCTCTGTGTCCGCGTGCACCATCTCGTTGACCTCCCAGATGATGAAGACGATTAAAGGTGATGTTTTTAGATACATCCTCTGAGAGTTTTAGGTGAGTTAGGATGTTTGGACCACTGCTTCTAGATCTTCTTCTGGCTACTCTGGTATTCCTGAAAGCACCAAGGTGGCCCTCATGTTGCTGGTCTGCAGCTCAATGACAGTTTTTTACATTTTTTTAACAAGAGTCAGGTCATTCTTTTGGTCAGGGATCTCACCAACTCTGTGAGTGTCGCGTTTTCAGATAACCTCTCTAACAACTTCAGAAAGGTATGGGAGGGCCTGAAACACAACACCAATTACAAAGGCAATGGGACAAATACAGATAACATGCACGTCTTATTATCAGAGGAACTTAACCACTTCTTTGCCCGCTTCGAGAAATCTGCAGTCACCCCCACCATGCACACCGTCCTGCCCACAGCCTCCACTGAGCACAGCCCCCACACATTTAGCCTCCACGAACTCCAGGTTTGCAGTGTGTTCAGAGCAGTAAATCAGAGGAAAGCTGCTGGCCCTGACAGAATATTTGATAGAGTGCTCAAAGTCTGCACTGACCAGCTGACTCCTATATTCACCAGACTATTCAACCTCTCCCTGTCACATGCCACTGTCCCTCACTGCCTGAAATCACCAACAATAGTCCCAGTCCCCAAGTCCACCACCATTAGTAGCCTCAGCGACTACAGACCCATCGCACTGACTCCAGTTTGTAAAGTGCTTCGAGAAGCTGGTCCTAAAGCACATAAAGGACTGCCTCCCACCCAGCTTCGACCCCCACCAGTTTTTGCCTGTAAGGCAAACAGGTCCACAGAGGATGCAATTTCCACCACCCTCCACTCCACTCTGCATCACCTGGAGAATCCTGGGACATCGGTAAGGATGCTTTTCATTGATTTCAGCTCGGCCTTCAATACCATCATCCCAGACATTCTTATAGCCAAGCTGGTGAACTTGGACTCCCCCCCTCCACATGTGCATGGATCAAAAACTTCCTCACAGACCGCTCACAATCAGTCAGGCAACCAGAGATCATCCACCCTGTCACTCAGCACCTGCTCACCACAGGGATGTGTGCTGAGTCCACTTCTATACACCATCTACACCAGTGACTGCACCCCCACGCACCCCTGCAACATCATCATCATCAAATTTGCAGACGACACTACTCTGATGGGGTCATCACCAACGATGACGACACTGCCTACAGGGGTGAGGTCCAGCAACTGTCAGAATGGTGTGACTACAATAACCTCACCCTAAACACCAAGAAAACAAAGGAAGTGGTCATGGACTTCCGCAAAACAAGAACTGATCCCCCTCCCCTCTCCATAAAAGGTGACTATGTGGAGAGGGGAGGGTTCCTCGGCACCCACATATCTGAGGACCTATCTTGGTCCACAAACACATCAGCCCTGGTGAAGAAAGCCCAGCAGCGCCTCCATTT
>NW_024583129.1:23182-28074 GCF_018398535.1 Haplochromis burtoni | reverse complement strand
GGCTTCATTTCGAGGGTGGTGTTCCTTTGCTGCTGGAGGGAGTCGGCAACTTGTTACCTGGTTTCCACATAAGAACAAAAAACTGGTCAGTATAATGCTGCAAACTGTCCAGATCTTTTTTGTGGCCCCTCCAGTGATGAAGTTGGTTGGAGTTTAATTCCTACTGCTTTAACCTTAAAAGCTGTCCAGGAACATACTTGCAGAGAAAATTAGTGGCTGGAATGTTCTCAGTCATGTTCAATGCTTGCTGTGTCTCACTTTACCACAGCATAACTTTCCCTTACTTGCCTGTCACTTCCTGCTCAGCACTGATCTAAAAACAACTCTAAATTCATCCAGAACATGTGAGGCCTGTGGGGTGAAAGCTCTAGATCTTAAAACAAAACAAAATATCACACTATATAAGGAAATAAAAAGTTCACACATGAAAGTTATCCGGATAACTTAGAAGTGAAATCTGCAAATCAATCACGTGGAAGCGAGGGAGCAGTTGGCTCTTCTTTATTTGAACCTGGTGTGTTTTCCTGAATGAAGTTCTTTCAGATTTGTGGAGCTCTCACAGCTCTGCTCGTACCTCTGTGGAGCCTCCAGACGAGGGGGGTAGGCAGCTCTTAGATGGTAATGAAAGCTCCATGTGCATCGCTGCAGATTCATTAAGACCAGCAGCTGTTCTCTGATGTGGGACAAAGCTCACAGCAGCCCCTCATCTGGAGGTTAATGGGCTGAACGGCCACCCTGAGCGCTCTCAGCACTGCGACGCTGCGGTCAGCTTCACAGGTAAACCAGTCACAGCCATGTGTCATGTGTCTTTATTTAAGAGTGGGATCATTTCAGTGCTTTGTGACTTTTACAAGTCATGTATATATTCAGTGTATACAGTACATATGAGTATAATACACATATGTGAAGTGTATATGAGTATATATGTGTATCATTGAGACAAATCAGACAGACCATAGATTTGTCCTTCTGAGACTGTAAAGATTTAAACTCCAGCTCTGATTTTATCCTACTGCTTGTTTCAGTTTGGGGATGAAAACAAATACAGACATTATTAATAATAATAATAACATTATTATAAATAATAATAATAATAATAATAATAATAATAATAATAATAATAATAATAATAACAGTGATGATGATGCTTTTCTATCAGGTCTCAGGATAAAATGAGCTGGATGTGTTTGTTTGTTTGTCCTGCAGGTGGAGCTCTTCTCCTCTTCTGTGTGCTCCATCTGCGACTCCTGAATCTGCTCACAGCTTCTCCTCTCTGCTCTTTGGTTCTCACTCTTCATTCACATCACTCCTGTACGGAGGCCCACTGATTTTATAAAAAAGGTTTTGGGGAGATAATCGATTATAAATGATGCCTGAAAGTCTTTGAATATTAAAATATTCCAGATCTGTTCAGGTTTGAGGACACAAACACTGCACCAGATTATCGGTTAATTTCTGCACATTGTTATGAATTATTAGTCTACTTATTAAAATAGACTCTGACATTTATGATTTAGTTGATGTTCATGTAAAAAAGTGACCAAAATAATCTCCTCTGTATTTGGAGGATATTTGACGATAAAGTCATAAAATGTGAACTCAGGAGGAGAGTTGTGTTTAAAAACTTCCATCTTCTTCTTCTTATCCGGGGCTGGGTGGCGGGTGTCAGGGGCTGGGTCTGTGACCCGGCATTTTGTGTGCATTTGGTATTAGTGGTTTCTTATGCTACATTGAAAGAATGTTAAGTTTCAGGATTATTATCAGGTTGCCTTAAGTTTAGGTCTAGTTAAGGTTATTCTGTGTCTTCTTATGAGTGTTTTCCTGTGCACTATGTGGCCTTGTCGTCAGTGTCTTCCTTTCACTTATGCCTGTGTTTAAGTGTCTCTTATTGGTTCGTCATGTTGTATCTGTGTGTGTTTGTCTGTCATGTTTCATGATTGTGTCATGTATGTGTCCTGTTATGTCTCCTGTTTTATTTTGAAGAGGTCTTGTGTTCTTTGTTCATTGTCTTAGTTCACTTCCCTGTGGTGTCATGATGTTTATTTGTGTCAGCTGTGTCCCCGTGTGTTTCCACTTCCCCAGATCACCTCATGTGTGTATTTGTGTGTTTTCGTTCAGTCGGCGTCAGGTCGTCTGTGCTACTTTTCCCAAGTCATAGTTTAAAGTCATAGTGGACACAGTCGTCATAGCTTCTTGGTTAGTTCATAGTCGTCATAGTGCCATAGTTGATTCATAGTTTACCTGGTGAAGTCAGAGTTCATCAGTCTTGTTGTGCTTTAGTTTGTTTTCGCTTTCATTTATGTTCCACGTGTATCTGCCTGAAATAAAGGCTCGCCCTTTGTTGGAACTGAGTCTGTCTCCTCGCCTGCGTCTGCTTCTGGGTCCTCCTCACACACTCCCTCCTGGGGCCTCCTCCTGGTGGGACATTCCCTGACCACCTCACCCAGGAGGCGGCAAGGAGGCATCCTTGTCAGACGGCCGAACACCTCAGCCTACTCAGGAGAACTCATCCCTGACGTAGAGTGGGCACTCCATCTGTTACCCCCCCCCCCACCCCCGCCCCCCGTCCGTCCGAATATTACATTAAAAAAAAGTAAATCTGTTGAATACTAAATACTAAAAACATGACTATGAGTCAAGATTGTTCAAAAGCCTAAGGTCTAATGATTTCCTTCATGTTTCTGACAGTGAAAGGTTACACTTGATGCTGTGAAAACAGCTGCTTTTTGTTTTTTCTCTTTGTGGAGGTTTTATTGTTCAAACATTTCTGTTATTGGCAGCTCTGGGCCTCCACAGCTCTGACGGTATGTCGGGCTGGTTGGTCGGCCGCCATCACCCTGCATACCAACCACACACACACACACACACACACACACACACACACACACACACACAGATGATGGGGGTGGATGGTGTTTTTTTTCGGGGCCTTCCCTCCTCTTTCCCAGCATCCTCTGGGGGATGATGCGAGCCAGCAAACCCTCCTCCCTCCCTGGAACAGCTAATCCCTGAATTCAGTCCAACGCCACAGTCTGAGAGCGAGCAAGGGAGCCCGCTGCAACTGCCAGGCGTGTCCCCGTGTCAGACCCAGAGAGCATTACATTGGGTATCACAGTGATCGCTGCCTTCGGTGCTGTTATTAGTTCATTATTCAAACACACTGCTGATTTCTCTGTGAGCTCTGATGAAGCTGCTTCTCTCTAAGGTTTGAAGTCTGTCCTCTCAGGCCCGCTGACGGTCAAAAAACGCCAAAAATCTGTGCCACACACACAAAACTAAAGAAGAAAATTAGCATTTATTTATCCATGTACAAATTTTGATGAGGAGAAACAAAAGAGTTTGTGCAAAAAAATCAGATTCAACAAATAAAATGTCAAATAAAAAAATAATTAAAAATTAAAAACATTTGGAGTCTAGGTCGAATAGAAACTTTATCAAATGTCAGAAAATGTTTTAAATGTAGCACAAAAATGAAAGAATATTAATATGTGAATTCAACAATTTTAACTTTTTAAATTTTCATTTCCATCATTTCAAACATACTTTTCCTCATTAAGAAACAGTATCAGTATCAGGTAACAGGCAGTAATAATAATAAGAATATTGAACTGAATTATTAGTAATAAGAAATAATAATCAGCGATAATAATTAATAATCAGTGATGACTGTTGAGACTATTCTGGTTTGATCCCTGAAGGTAAAATGGGCCAGTCTAACCGCTGGAACAGAGTCTGAACAGACTGGCAGTCTGGCCTGAACCTGTGATAGAAACCAGGTGAACTACATGAAACTGACAGCGAAGAAGCTGCCACAGGGCTGCGGATCAGACTAATTCCTGGAATCACTGCGAGTGAACATAGAGCCAACAAGTTTACAGACTAAACCAGGAGAGACAAATTCAGAAATTGAACCTTTTCAGAGGCAAACAGAAGCTTCAGGCACAACAAGATGGACATTGTTTTTATTATTCTGGTGGTTCAGTCGGGGGCTATCTCTGAGAACGTTGGTGCCTCCTCAGATTCCTGTGGTAGAAAGATTGCTGACTGCTCCACAGCTCAGAGGCTGACAGTTGAACATGGGGTAAAGAAACAGGACTACAGGTGTGAATCAGGAGGAATCGCCTCCTCCTTGTGATCACCGATGACAGTTGGAGGTGACTCACATGGAAAGAGTTAAGCTTTGTCAGCAGGGCGTTGGGCCATCAGGTCACTGAAGGTAAAAGCAGTTCCTCTTGAGCGGCGGTCACAGAGGAAGTGTGGGAGGGGCAGGTCGCCTCAAGTTGCCACATCGTTGAAAATTTGAGTTACCTGCCAACGGTCTGAGTGTGATGAAATGTGCTGACGGTGCGCTCTGAAAGCCACCGCAGTCTGAGTCAGACCGCCGTTACCCAACACACTGTAACAAGTTCTGCTTTCCCAGCAACAAGGTGAGAGGTGGAGGGACGCTGAAGCGAGGAAACGGGAGGGAAGAAAAGACCAACATGAAACCGCAGAAGTGATGATGAAGAGGAAAAAATCTGAAGGTCAAAGGTCAGATTTACAGCAGGACTCAGTCTAACTCCTCCATACTGACTATTTCTGCTGTCAGCTTCCTGAATGGCTCCAGAGTGCTTCATCACTACATTACACCCATCTCAGAATACACCTTCTTCCTCAGAGACTAATTTCATGTGTGTTTTCCATGGTGTTATATTATATATCTGTAAATGACCACAGCAGACCCGGTGACATTAACATGCTTTGCAGCATTCTTTACTAGCACATACACGGTTGCTGTTCACAATACACACAGAGCTGCAGCTCTCCTGCTGCCAGCTCACCATTACCAACCCCAACCATAGGACAGCTACGATATTTTTTTTTCTTTTTTTTATTGCCACGTGGGGGGGGGG
>NW_024583129.1:21895-23162 GCF_018398535.1 Haplochromis burtoni | reverse complement strand
GGGGGGGTCTGAATATGAAACTGCTTGCTCGTCCTCTAACAACTTGTCATTAGTAGGCTATTAGTCTTTGCACATACCGTGAATAATCATCTTTTTGGTTCATTTTTTATTCCATATCATCCTGAAGGAGTGACTGAGTGCATAAACTCATCAGGTGTGTTTACAGAGCTCAAGGCAGAACGCTTTTTTCTGATAGACCTCTATAGGACCAGAAGAGTTATTTCAACCACAGCTATTGCCATCTCTTGGCCTTCAGACAGAATGCAGGTTTAAGGCACTTCCACAATGGTTTCATTTTTTCCAAACCAGTCTGCAAGAATTGGCCCGACAAAGACTTCAGTCCAGCCCACGGAAAGCTGCGGAAAATTTGGAGTGCATAGATTTTAAACTTTTAACCATTTTACAGCTTTTCCATTAATAATAATAATAATTATTATTAGGTAAAGCAGTATATAAAAATTAATTAACAGAAAAGTTCCAGTTTCTATCCGTCTACTACAGAAATATCTGCTGAAAGATTTGTCAAGGGAATGAGCTACCACAACCTTTTCTGTAATTTTACACATTTATCATGCGAGACTATCACGTTGAAATTGCACTTCTTTTCCTGGTATTAAGACTTCTCGGGGATTAAATGTGTAGTTAAATGTCTGATAGAAAAGGAAGTTTCATTGGTCTGGCCCACTTAGGATCAAAGTGCGCCGTATGTGGCCCACGATATGAGAAATGAATTTGATGTCCCTCTCCTACGAGCTACACAAATCCATTTACAGTGAAGCTAGTTTTTGAAATGTTTTGGTCTGGACCAAAGTATTGAACAGATGAATGTACTGTATACTCATTGCCCTCCATTAGATACATATTTTTTATAAATATTAAGCTGAGAAAATCCACTGCACTCTTATAGTAATGTGTGAATGTTATAGGATAGCTGCCCCTACTTTGATTCATATTTGTTTCATGTATCATCACATTAAAAAGCTTATTAAATATGTAATATTGATGAAAACAATAGTTTTGTCACTAATGGACATACAGTGTTACACATTATATTTTTTTTCCTCTCAAGTGGAAGAAGCAGAATATAATATCTGACTAAACCAAAAACCACTCTTGCTGGATTTGTGTTCTTTTTTTTCTTTTTTTTTGCCTGTCCCATTTGGTTCTTTAGCTATCAGAATTGTTGTCTGAAGACCAACAAGGATACCCAATGGATTTACTTTGCCAAATGGATCATCGTGGCATTGCCGTATTGGTCCATTTGATC
>NW_024583129.1:20155-21167 GCF_018398535.1 Haplochromis burtoni | reverse complement strand
AGACATATATGTCTGATGAGTATATGTGAATGTACAGAATTATCAACATTACACAATATCCTCCAGACAGACAACGAAGGAAAACACTTAAAATAAACAATGTTAAGTATTTCATGAAAACAAGTAGGACAACAGATATTCGGCAAATGTGACACACTGATATTTGAAATACTAATAAACTGACGGAAAAATGTGCTGTGCATTATGAATGATGCATGCTGTTCAAACATTCACAACAGCCACTTCAGTAACAGTGAAAATATAAAATAACAAAACAATAACTCATCATCCAGTTTTTCTGCTTACCTGAAGTCAAGTTGCAGGAAAACCCAGACTTCCCTCTTGCCACCTCCTCCACCTTATCCAGGGAAACATCAATAAGATAAGCTAAGATGACCTTTATTACTCCCACAGGTGGGAAATTTGTTTTGTTACAGGACACAGAACCCAGACCCAAGAGATGTTACCCTTCCCCCCGGGGTGGAGGCAAGCAGACCATCCCAGGCTCCGCAGCAGCAGGGAGGCCAAGTGAGGCCAGGGAGGACAGGTACGATATTTAAGTCTGCGGTGTGTCCGCCTTCCCTGCACGGCACCGCAGGCCACGCCCCGCCACATACCCCCATCGCCCGACTGAGGCCGGGGAGCCATCCGGCCGAACCTACTCCCCCCACCGCGAGCAGGAGAGGGGATTAGCCCGGACCGCCGGCGCCCCCAGGCCCTGGCCAAGCGACAGGGAGGTTTCTGTTCTGGTGGCCGCCCACGCATCCAGAGGCGCCGGTGATGAAGTGGGTCCGGGGGTCGCCCACGTATCCAAAGGAAGCCCCGGAGCTGGACCGGGGGCCGCCCATGAGGCAAGCAGGATAGTGATTTTCTGTAAGGAAAATCACTATCGGCTGTCCTAAAAGTCGCTAGAAGTCGCAAAATGATGTCTTTGCCTAATTTGCATAATTGAGACAGACTGAGACAGAGTCCAGCCCCTCTCCAGGAGACTGGTTCCAGAGCCCAAGCCATG
>NW_024583129.1:13926-19715 GCF_018398535.1 Haplochromis burtoni | reverse complement strand
CCCTGTCCGACACACAGCCCTGAGTTCTCACATACTGTCAGAGGAAAAATTGTATATAATGTGATCAGCTTCATGAGATGTGCTCTTTTTATTGATCACTAAGCAATCTACATGTCTACGTGACTTTTCACCTAATAACTTGTGTGATGATGGACTTATTCAGCTACTAACTGCTTCCTGTCTACAGAGAACATTCAGATGTAGAGAAGAGAAACCTCAGCTCTTTTTGTGAACATACAGATGTAGTTGAGGGAAAAACCGTTGCTCTGAGTGACGTTGTTATCTTTGCACACACACACACACATAAAGAACGCAGACAGTGATGGGGCGCAAGTCTTGCATTCCATGACTGCCCTCGCGAGTGAAAAACTTCTGCAGTGTTTGTGTTTTCTAACTCAGGTGTCTCAGCTGAAGAACTGTGGGGCGATTCTTAGAAATCCCCTGTCACATACTGTAGTCGGTCGGTGAGGTAGTCCAAAATCCAGGTAGTGAGGTGATGGTCCACTCCAGAGTTCTCCAGCTTGTCCTTCAGGACCGTGGGAAGAATGGTGTTGAAGGCACTGGAGAAATCAAAGAACATGATTCTCACACTGCTTCCAGCGGTCTCCAGGTGAGCGAGGGAACGGTGTAGGAGGTGAATGACAGCATCATCCGCTCATATGCCAGGCTGGTAGGCAAACTGAAGTGGATGGCGTCCATGAAAAATGTATAAATAAAAACAAAATAATGCTGAACTTGGTTTGAGGAATATCTGGTCAAAGTTCCCCTGTGGCAAGGACCATCAGATTGGCATGCTTGGAGTAGATACCAAATGCCTGCTGTAGCAGGGTCCATTCTCACAGGTGCTGCTAATCCAGCACCAATCAGGCACCTGATTGTCAGTACCTGGGGTATGTTTGTGTTTGTTTGTTTTTTTCTTTAAGGAAGTACAGGAGAATGACAATCTTTTACAGGTTTAATCCGTTTCAGTAGTTGAAATTACAAGTTATAGCGCGCTGGACCTCGATGTAAACCAAAAAACCCCTGCTGCCTGACCTCTGCTTAACAAAGAGGATCACCCTGTAAGCAGGCAACACAGTTTTATACCACAACAAAAATCTTCTTCTGGGAAACGACATGGCATCCTGTCAGCTCCCCTCCAGATCTTCTCCTGTACGTCTGACCCCAATCTCGTGTCTGCGAGGAGCTCAAAACAAGAGTCAGGAGCAGAATAATCGGATGGCCACAACCACATACTCAGTGTGGTATATTTAGATGTGGATGTTTATAGATTTGACATTATGTAAATATGAGTGTATATAGACATATATGTCTGATGAGTATATGTGAATGTACATTAACTGTGGAGCTGTTCTGTCTTAAACTGTGCCGTGTTTTTGGCTGTGATTGACGGCTGTCATGTTTCTGCTGAGCAGGAAATGTGGGGCAGTACCAGAGTGAAGTGAAGAAATTCAGTTTCATGTGAGAAATGTTCAAAAATGACATGTGTAATCAAATTTTAACTGGAATCTAATATGCACATACTGATGGTCCTGCTCCGTCTGACGCTCGTCTCTGACTCTTGCTGCGCTTCCTGTGGAGACGACTTCAAACAGGAGCTTCACTCGTTCCTTCACTTTGGAACGCGTGCAGAGACGAGGCTGAGCGCTCTGAGTGGCAGGTGAAAACATGGCGGTGATCACAGACCATAACATGACACTACACAGCAGAATAAATATGATGCCAGCTCTCCGTGGAGCTCAAACAGTGGATGTACCGATTAACTCTTCACTCATAGGAAGCAGTTTGTAATGAAGCAGCAGATCCAACATTGGGGATTCCACCAAAACTGTCATGGTCTGCGGTGGGTGGCTGGAATTTCCATAAGGCTCCTGAACTGACCTGGGATCCGCCCCTGGGCAGGGCCAACTCCAGCTCCCGCACACCTGGAGCCTATTGCAGGCAATCAAGCCAGAGGGATTTAAACCACACGTTGAGGTTCATTCACTGCCAGTTCGTCATCAACACATGTTGGTAACAGGCCGTATACGTTAAGTTCTTGCTGTGATTCATCCTGTTAACACGACTCTCTTGTGCTACAGTTGCTGTATCCACCTTGGCTCACACTCCACCTCTGGACTCAGGATACCTAGTAATCATTCTGGAAATCTCTCTGTGCCTCACCTGCCTGCCCTACTGCCATCACACTCCATCTGAAGCCCCGGATCTCAGGCCAGCTTTTCCACGCCACTCAGCCTCCCCTGGATCTTCATCACCCCCCTCTCAACACTCCAGGTCCCTAACTGCAAGTAAGAATTGCTGCTCTTACAACTGGCCACTGCAGAGCTGCCTTCACTACCTACCTAACTCCTATATCCTCTTCCTTCAGTGTGACTGTTCCCCACTCAGCTCCGTTCCGCATCTCAGGCCTCATTCCCTCGCCATAGCCACGTTCCCCAGGCCACGCCGCACCAAGACTCCACGTCTCGTTGTTTTTTTGTCTTTGCCACGTTTTTCTCTTGCACTTAAACCTAATAAATTGTTGCATCATCTGCTGTCTCCGCTCTGGGTTTCTGCACCTGAGTCCTGTTCAGTACCGGCCACCCGGCCACGTGACAAAAACTGAGATTAAAGAAGTAATTCTGATAAATATCTCTGATAATTCTTGCACTGGCTGAATAAACGGTTTATTATCCTCTTTGGGAGAAAGGGAGTTTTTTTTTACACATTTATGAGCTAACATCAAAGACTCAGGGAAAGAACATGGAGAACATGTCAGAATGTCATGTTGGTTCACCTGCTTGAAGGTCCCAGATTCAAATGGATGAAATCTGGTTTCCCTCTAACAGCCCATAATTGCAGTCACATGACCTGCAGACTGATTAATGTGTGAGGCAGCAGAAACAAGTGAGAAGGATCTGCAGAGGAAAAGATCTGAAGTCTGTCAGTGTGACAGTTGCACCAAGGAAACACTTGCACGATCTTCACACAACCTTCAAGCTGAGCCAGAGGGTGCTTCCTGTTTTCTGACAGCAGTCTGTGACCTTTGACGTCTGAGCTCTCTTGCTTCAGTTAACAAAGAGAAATGATTTAGAGTCATTGGGTTAGCATTCAGACAACCTGCAGCTGAAGACCATTAACCATTAAGAACAACTGTGGAGCAGGAGCTGCGCCCCCGACAGGCTGGACCAGGAACAAAAAAGAGTAAACAGACGAAACACAGTGTCCCAAAGAGACCATCACAGCAAAGAGACCATCAGAAAAAAGAGACCAAAGATTTTTCTGAGGATTGTCAGAAAGTGGAGACACTGTTGGGTCTTCTTTACAACAGCCGAGGTGTTTGAGCACCATTGGAGGTCTGTGTCTATGTGCACACCCAGGAACTTGAAACTGGACACCCTTTCCACGCACTCCCCATTGATGCTGACAGGCTGCAGCTCAGACTTCCTCCTTCTGAAGTCGACTACCAGCTCTGTTGTCTTGGTGGTTTTGAGGTCCAGGTTGTTGTCAGCACACCAATCTGACAGCCTCTGAACCTCAGCTCTGTACGCCGTCTCCCCAGAGATGAGCCCCACCACGGTGGTATCATCTGCAAACTTGATGACTGCGTTGTCTGGGTGGGAACTAACACAGTCATGTGTGTACAGAGTGTACAGTAGGGGGCTCAGTACACAGTCTTGTGGAGAGCCGATGTTAAGGCTGAGGGCTGAGGGAAGATGAGGCCCCACTCTAACTCTGTACACGGTCTGACAGGAAGTCTCTGATCTAGCAGGAGGTGGTAGAAGGAAGTCTGATATCCAGCAGTTTTACTGTTAGTCTCGCCGGGAGTATGGTATTAAAACCAGAGCCAAAGTCAACAAAGAGCAGCCTGGTGTCACACCGCTGTTGTTCCAGGTGAGAGATGGTGGTGTGGAGCGTTTTAACAATGGCATCTTCAGTAGATCTGTTAGCCCTGTGTGCAAACTGGAGCAGGTTGAGTGTGGGTGGCATGCAGGACATGATGTGATGTCGGACCAGTTTCTCGAAGCACTTCATTATAACAGGCGTTAGAGCAACTGGTCGGTAGTCGCTGAGGCTGTTAATGTTGGTCTGCTTTGGCAGTGAGACAGCTGTGGCTGACTTTAGGCACAGCGGGACACAGGACTGAGACAGTGAAGTGTTGAAGGTCTCAGTGAAGACCCCAGCCAGCTGGTCTGCACACCCTTTTAGGGCCCTCCTGGTTAACCCATCTGGACTAACTGCCTTGTGGTACCTCCAGATGTTAGTGCCTATCAATTTGTCTTTGTAGGTTATGTGACCTGACAGAAGTGGACTGCCATCTCAGTGTGTGTGTGTGTGTGGCGCGTCTCCCTGCTGTGTCATCACCCTGGATTACACCCTGATCACACACATTGGCTGAATGGGAGAATTACGTGGTTCTTTGTGCTGCTGCTACTGTTTGTGTTGTTGTTGTTCGTCTCATCCTCCTTTTGTTGCCGTTACCTCCTGTGTTCCTCCTCCTCCTCTGATCCTTCATCGGTCCTGGATCTCCTCCTGAGGCGTAAACACGCTGGAACAAAGAGCTGTGCTGGTTTTATTGTGGGTTCAGGCAGACTGAAGGTTTATCCAGCAGAGATAATGTGAACGCATTTCACACAGTAGAGTCCGGCTCGTGTTAAACACCACCCACACTGACGCTAGAACACACACATCTATCAGCCACAACATTAAAAATTTCTCAGCTCTAACCGGGATGCCGGCAGCAGATCCTCCTGTCCTGTGGTTGGGGGCGGGGCCTACAGGTGTTGTTATTAACAAAGCAGAGATGTTCTCTGTTTATTCATTTCCATTCAAGTATGATTTTAATGAAACTTCTCTTCCTCATCTCACGCTCCTCGTTCTGAATTATTGAGGAGTTTTACTTCCTGCATCTTTTTTTCTCTGCAGTTTTCTGATATTCAGCAGCAGCTTCGGTCTGATCTCAGATCAGCGTCGTCTTCAGTTCTGTTGATGTTCTTTAAATCTGATTTCACTAAATGAAGAACTCAGCTCTCTGCACTCATTTAAACAAGTTTGCTCAGAGCACACATGCACAGACCCACAGGGATTATTTTGCACCAGAGTCAGTGACTTCTTAGGTCAGGTTTAACAGAACTCATTAGTGTTGATGTTGACTCTGGTTTGAGTCCCAGTTGCTATGAGATGGAACCAGTGTTAACTGTGCGAGGTCCAAACTGCATTCAGAGGTGAGACAGCAGACACTATCCTCTCACCCTCCATTCTGAGAGGGGAGGGGGGCAGAGGGGAGCTGAGAGGAGCAGGTGTTCATGAAGTGCAGTAGAAAGCCAAAACAGATGCAATGAGCTCACTGCAGTCACAATATTATCAGAGTCTAAATCCTGCACACCTGCACACCTGAAACAACACCAACCCTTTGGCTATGGTCCAATGACTCAAGAACATTTATGAAGAACATCTGTGAGGTTCATGCATCTCTGCACAATTCTCTGGCCTTCATTTGCCCATTTTAAAGGCAGCTTGCAGATCCTCTGAGGACCTGAAGCAGCTGTGCAGAATGAAGTACACACTCCAACATCATGCTCCTGCTGTGGTCGACTATCACCTAAAGGTCACCTCAAGCAGAAAAGCGTGCTAATAAAATTTATACAAATAAAAGAAAAAAGAAGAGTATAGAGCTGCAGAAGGCTGTGGTACTCATATTTTGGCGCAAAATTACAAAGACAGTTGCCGTATGGTACTTTGAATTGGAAAGACCCTGCGGTAACAAAGAGAAAACAGAGAAAACCCAACAATCATATGACCCCCTATGA
>NW_024583129.1:11273-13297 GCF_018398535.1 Haplochromis burtoni | reverse complement strand
GAATCCAGGCTTGACATTGCTCAGCAGTTATATCACCACAAGCTCCACACATGGCTTGAAGAAGGGAGACATGCTCATGGGGATGGCGATCATACACCTTCCACCTCCATGTAGAGAAGAATTTCTCAATTGGGTTGAGGAAAGGGGAATATGGTGTGTTTGAAACCATTCCTGAACCAGCTGTGCATGGTGGAAGCTGACATTGTCCCACACAACAACATAGATGATGTCTTCTCCCTGACAGGCCTGCTCCAGTTCATTTTAAAAAAAACTATCAGGTGTTCAGTGTTGTATGACCCTAGAACTGGTCTACAGCCTATCACACCATCTTCAGATATAGCTGCACACATGAGATGTCCCCCCCACGTTGTCCAGGGACGTGGATGGTAGCCCAATAAGGTTACGTCTTCTGTGTCTAGTTTTTGCTAGATTGAAAGCGACCTCATCAACAAAAATATACTTGTGATGATTCACAGCAGCGTCCAGCTCCATCACCCTCTGTTACAGTAATTGCATGCCAGTTTAGTGTTGTACCTGAATATATTCTGAACGCAGTTGTTTCACCTGGACATTGTTCCTCTCAAAATGACCAGACAACAATCAGTCAAGTTGAAAATCCATGGACATAATGAATGATTCATTGATCAAACATTAAGATCGGTTGAATTAAATGACAGAAAAATGTATTAAACTGAATAATAAGTGATGCAAATCAAAAATTTTATAGTGACAACATTATGAAAGGCAGTAACTGTGAACGAAACATTTATTTAGATGAAACACTTATTTTGTGTAGTGAAAATGATATTTTGTCATTATGTGTATTGTATTAACACAATTGAAAATAGGAAAAAAAAAAGGATGATACCAAACAAGGCAAATAAATAGTTTTTAAAGGTGAAATGTAGAGGAAACATCAAAAGTAGTTAAAAATGGCCAATTATACCCTGGACCCCAGAGGGTTAAACGTTTTTTTAAAGTAACACAATAGTTACTTTTCAAGTAATTAATTACTTTTAGAATCTTGTAACTCAGTTACTTCCCTGGAGGCGGGTCCGCCAACCCGGAAGTAGCTCCGTTCGGAGTTTCTGCATACCGCTGATTAATCAACACTCACCAGCTGCCGTGAATTATCCGCCGGCAGACCCTGATGTATTTAACGCTGTGACCAGGCTTCAGTCAGTGCTGGATCATTAGACTAAGCTCGTTAGTAGTGTTTAGATCGCGTGCTCTTTCATACTCCCTTTTGGATTGCTTCTCACTCTTTTTTGTCTTTTGCACCAGCAGGTGGAGAGGAGAACACGGGAGCTGAATCACGAGCAGGGATTTAACGCACGGAGTGTCGCCTGTTTTGCTATTGCCATACTGCACTTTTGGGAGCTGGGTGAATTGACCACGGGGAGCCACAGCCGAAGGATTTCACACTGGACTGTTATGATTTCACACTGTAAAGAAATTCACTGTCTCATTGCAAAAGGAGATCTGCATTCGACTCCGCTCCTTCCACACACCACGACAGGCTCCTTTGTTTTAGCCACATTCAGCTGCAGGTGGTTCTCCTTTCACCACCTCACAAACCGACCAATCAGTCCTCTGTACTCCTCTACCCATCCCATCTCCACACTTCCAATAATGGCTGTGTCATCAGAGCTATGCCATAAGCTTATAGTTTTTTTTGCACATAAATCGATTTAATACTTAAATGTTTTTGTCCTCATTTATTTATTCATGCTATTTGTATTTGATCAATTTGTACATATTAACCCGCATCTGTGTGTGAACAGCAGAGGAAGAATTTCATTGTAGAGAGAAATGCTTTTCTTTGCACACATGACAATAAATGCTTTGAATCTTGAATTTCTATAGGAGACAAGTTTCTGTGATGTACTTGAAGTCGGTATTCTTATTTTTGAGGCCAAGGTAATGCTATCCACAGTAAGAATCTAGTTAGATACCATATTTCTAAGATTTTCAGGGACGAGTACAATAACCTCAGTTTGATCTGAATTAAGAAGCAGAAAGTT
>NW_024583129.1:8392-9610 GCF_018398535.1 Haplochromis burtoni | reverse complement strand
ACCGGGGGGTGCTGACACGGGAGCGGAGAGCACAAAGACACGGACTATTCACGGAGAGACACAACACGGGAGTCTGGGAAAACACGGGGATTTATTGTTACTTTGTGGCACACTGTAAATAAACACACTGTTTATACATAGAGCACCGCGCCTGGGTCCTCCTTCCCCACACATCCCCACGGTCTGCCAGCCAGACCGTGACAATCTTGTTCAAAGAGAAGATATAAAACAAAGTTCTAAGCTATTTGACCTTAGTGTTCTCCTTTTTTAAAAAGAATCGATAAGAGAATCGATAAAGAATTGAATCATTAAACAGAATCGAAAATGGAATCGGAATCGTGAAAATCTTATCAATACCCATCCCTAATCCTCTCACCCAGTTTCTTTAGAAGATCTATCAGAAATAGTGACCCAAATGAAACCCTCAATGAGTCCAGTTGATGTCCGACCTACTTCTTTATTTTGCAAAGTTTTTGACACCATTGGGCCCTCTGTGGTCACACTGATAAACTGTTGCCTGCTGTCTGGCTCTGTCCCCAGGTGCTTTAAACAGGGTGTTATTCAACCTATGCTGAATAAGCCGAACCTGGTACCGACTCTTCAGTCATGCTACAGACCCATCTCAAAACTTCCTTTCATTTCTAAAATATTAGAAAAAGTTGTTTGGTCCCAAGTAAAGAAGGCACTGGAGAAACAAAACATTCTTGATAATCTTCAGTCGGGATTTAAAAAGTCACACTCCACAGAAACTGCTCTCCTCAAAGTCACAAATGAACTTTTGATGGACAGAGGTGATTGCTCAGTCCTTGTCCTATTGGATCTTAGCTCGGCCTTCGATGCCGTTGATCATCAGATCTTAATCCACCGCTTAAATCATATGGTAGGGATATCTGGATCTGTTCTGAAATGGCTCACCTCATTTCTGGCAGAAAGAACATTCTTAGTTTCGGTGGGAAACTTTCGCTCAGTTGTAGCTAAATTGTCATTGGGTGTTCCGCAAAGTTCTGTTCTAAACCCTCTATTATTCTCATTATATATCCTTCCTTTAGGCCATATCATTATCATCTTCAAAAATTACCTACCATCAATATGCAGATGATATCCAATTGTACATCTCCTTTAAACCCTGGGAATTACACAAATTATCCACTCTAATGGACTGTCTTAAAGAGATTAATGGTTGGATGCAGTGTTGGGGAGTAACGGAATACATGTACC